>NW_007377440.1:818527-894966 GCF_000475195.1 Diaphorina citri | reverse complement strand
ACTAAAGCCGTTCGTGAGCGACACCCACAATCCCCACGTAAGCCTCGTAAGACTACACCACTGACCTCACACAAACCTCGTAAGACACACTCCACTACACACCTCGCGTAATACAGCCACCTGCCACCTAAACCCCTCGTAAGACCACCACATCTAAAATTCTCGCTAAGCCACGACCACCACACACAAAACCTTTGAGACACAACACTAACAACTCTCGTAAGACACCCGATTTGCCACTAAAAGCAGCTCCGACCACAAGCCCAACTAAGGCACCTCTAACAAAACCTAGATGCTAACTACAGAGTCCACCAGTAGCGCCCGACACCACCACCACCGCACACTCAAAGAGCCCTACCGCAGCTAGAGAACACCACAAACTACTAAAACCCTACCGAGAAGATAAAAACAGCCCAACTATAAAGGCACTCGTCCTAACGAGAACTGCTAGGCTCCGACACCACTACACCCTAACCACAGACCTCACACCACTCATTCCCCACGCACTCAGTAAAGTACTCCACATCACTAACGCGCTCGTAAGACACCCAAGCTCGACCTAACAAACTAAAACCACAAACAACACACACTACACACATACACTCGTAAGCGCACACCCGAAGGTGACTGCAATAGACACCACCACAGAATGCTCCCAAATCACCTCCACCACATAATGCTCCCAAATCACCTCCACCACAGAATGCTCCCAAATCACCTCCACCACAGAATGCTCCAAAATCATCACCACAGAATGCTCCAAAATCATCACCACCTCAGAATGCTCCAAAATCATCACCACCTCAAAATGCTCCGAAATCACCTTCACCTCAGAATGCTCCGAAATCACCTTCACCTCAGAATGCTCCAAAATCACCACCACAGAATGCTCCGAAATCACCACCACAGAATGCTTTGAAATCAACACCACAGAATGCTCCAAAATCACTTTCACCTCAGAATGCTCCAAAATCACCACCACAGAATGCTCCAAAATCACCACCACAGAATGCTCCAAAATCACCAACTCAGAATGCTCCCAAATCATCACCACAGAATGCTCCTAAATCGTCACCACAGAACAAGACCAATAATAAACCTAATCCTCAATCAGCCCCTGCAAATTCACCAATAAATTACTCAGAACCTGAATGCTCCTAAATCGTCACCACAGAACAAGACCAATAATAAACCTAATCCTCAATCAGCCCCTGCAAATTCACCAATAAATTACTCAAAACCACCACAGATTGGAAGTATTAATAGAGCAAATCCACAACCAGCCCTTGGGAATGTACCAAAAAGTAACCCAAAACCGCTGTCTCCAGGGGGTAGCGGAAATTCTCTTTTAAATTCCGTTCCAAAAAATAGTTCTGATTCAGGTAAAAAATCTCCGAGCATCCCAAATAATTCCAACAAGGAGCATCCTGGTAACCTAAGATCCTTACTTGACAGTATATTACCTCCTGATTCGGACAATCCATCTGACACTGACTCAGCACCTACATCTCCTAGGCAAACACCAATACAACAAAAAGAAGCAGTATATTACCTCCTGATTCGGACAATCCATCTGACACTGACTCAGCACCTACATCTCCTAGGCAAACACCAATACAACAAAAAGCAGCTACTAGTCAATCAATACGACACAACCCAAGTTCTGGAAATAAAACAGTACAAGATGCTAATACCTCTGACACCGGGCCAAATAATAAAAAGAGGCCCATTGACGATTCCGAGAAGCTGATGAACGAAGGTTTGTCTTCTGAAGAGGAAAACAAACAAGCCGAAGACTATTTGAAAGCGATCAAATCACTGAATAGACAACCTGATGAGAACAAGGCGAATAATGAGAACCAACGGGATCAAGAGGAAAATGAAAATAAGTCTAGTGACGGAAAGAGAGACATAATGAGAATGAATGGTTAATCCTCGAATCAGCCGACCAATGGACTTATTCCACTTAGCAGGAAATGTATGTTGTTGTATAGCTTAGGGTAATAAACAAGGTAGCTAGACTTTTCATTACATTGTAGTAAATAAGTTTACTAATTGAAATATATTTTGTATGATGTACTTTAAATGGTGTAGGAATGTCGTTTGATTTATTTTTAAAACATACTGCTTTTTCTATCGATTACAATCACGGTGCACTAAAAGCATCATTTGTATCGTTTAAAATACCTTGGCATTCTGTAGGAGTGCTCGCACTAAACACATGAGCTGCTTCTGTCCATTGGAGAGGTTGGTTCCTTCATGCGTAAGCGTTGCATTGAGACCGCCTAGTTTTTTCACAACAGGAATCAGGTGACATTTCTGCAGGGCGGTCCAAATTTCCGAGTCCCGGTATCTTTTGTTCGGGTCCAAATTCTGACGGATCGTGCCCGAAAACAGGAACGGATCTTGAGGGATGACGAAAAATCGGGACCTATGAGAGGAAAGAAAATGGGATGTCAAGGCTGAACACACAATAGGTAGTGCATATTGTACGTATTCTTTATATTATCATATTATCTTATCATATTATCATTAGTATTGTTTTTTTTTTATTTTATTTATTATTATTTTTTTTTTATTATTATTATTATTATTTTTTTTTTAGTGTTAAGCATAGATGTAAGCTATCAAACTTGGTGAAACATCCTGGTACTAAGCACAAATACACACAAACAAGGACAATATTGTCATGTATCTGTACGCGGACCAAAACTGTAAGGAATTTCTTAATTGCTGGTATTAAGCATACCTCAATGCTTGTCAGCAAAATATCGTTCTCCAATGTATTCATCTATATACATATTGTGTAAATTCGTGTCCAAGACAGGGGTATCCAGGTACAAACTGTTCTCCACTTTTCCCTATCTTGTGCGCATCCTCCTCTAACTCTGCATATGATTTTGCCTCGGGATATCCGCGATAACATACCACCTTCACCTCAGAATGCTCCCAAATCACCTTCACCTCAGAATGCTCCCAAATCTTCCATGATTCTTCTTTGTATGCAGTCTCGGCGTAAAATATGCCCCAACCAGTTTGCCTTTCTTTTCTTGATGGTTTTCAATTATTACATCCCTCCAATTATTCCTCCAATTCATACCTCCAATTATTACACCTAGAACTTTACTTGGAATGGACTCGAACCACCAACCTCCAGATCCAAAGTCCAACGCGTTTACCACTGCAAGGGATAAGCATGTACGAACCTCAGATCCGGCTTCCATGATTCTTCTTTGTATGCAGTCTCGGCGTAAAATATGCCCCAACCAGTTTGCCTTTCTTTTCTTGATGGTTTTCAATTATTAGATACAACCCTCCAATTATTACACCTAGAAATTTTATAACTTTACTTGGACTCCAACCACCAACCTCCAGATCCAAAGTCCAACGCGTTTACCACTGCGAGGGACAAGCATGTACCTACGAACCTCAGATCCGACAATGACACATTGGCAATATTGATCTTGTCGACATAGATAGTGCCACCGCTGATTTCCGTCAGTCGAAACAAAGCCACCAGCAGAGAACTCTTACCGGCTCCTGTCCGACCTACAACACCGATCTTCTCAGCGGGCAGAGTTTCAAACGAGACCATCTTGAGTGAAAGACTTAGTTGAGATCTAGAATGAAGAAATACATAATACTAGAGATTATGTAAAATAGCGACTTGCTAAAGAATTAGCAAAGGTTGAGTGCGAAGAGCATCCACTCGTAAAATTTTGTTGCCAAAAACAAATGTCAGTTCAAAAGCGATCACCCTAGGGCTAATTGAGGGCTCACGAAAAACGCCGAACCCGTCTAAACATAAAAATTATGAATAAAAGGTCGATTCCTACGTAAAAAGTTGTGAAAAATCCAAATCTGAAGTCAAAACTCCGAAAAATTTTAGTACAGGCGGTATCACGCCAGGGGACAAGAGTGTAATGTGTTGGTGTCACTTCTTATGTCACTACATAATTATGACTTCACAAAGTTCAACTTTTTAAGTAGGAATCAACTTTTTATCCATATTTTTTACCCCAAATACAACAGTTCTATTACGGGTGTATCTAATGTCAGTCCAGGATTCTACATGAGAATTGGATTCTGGAGTATTCTGTATTTAAGGCCTTTATCACTGCGATCTGATTAGAGCTTTTGTTACTCTCCCTATCTTACCTTGTGCTACAAGACAGCCGCTGGACATGACCAGTACATGATGCGCAGATACCAGATATTGCGTCAAATGCGTTGCCATGACAACCGTCTTGCCTCTCCCTAGCAACAGTTTCTGTACGCACTGGCTGAAATTGAAATTAAAATTGATTTTTTTATTTGGTGCTTTTCTGGTGGATTTCATCAACGACTTAATGAGAGATTTCACTAATGGAAGAATTTTCAATCGTCTAAAAAGGAGTTTTTAATGATCTAGCAAGGAGTTTTAGTGATCCAAAAAAGATACAAATAGGAGTTTTTGTTTGGATCATTAAAAACTCCTTTTTGATCATTAAAAATCCTCCCATTAGTTAAATCTCTCATTAAGTCATTGGTAAAATCCACCAAAAAGGGTTGTTAAACACAAGTCAAAAGTATACAAGTATGTATAAACAGAGAAACATTAAAATTACAACAATATTAATAAAATAAAAGAAAATGAGAAGAAAAAAAAAAAAAAAAAATGGACCGATTGCAATACTTTCTCATTACCTTCTACAAGTTCCCTACAGTAAAGGTCCTTAATAGAAAGTAAAAAAAAAAAAATCCAGCAAAGGTTACCTGAACACATGACTTGCTACTGTCGCATCCAGGGCCGCCAAAATATCGTCCAATAGGAAGATGTCTTTGTTTTGATACACAGCACGGGCTAGGGAGAGGCGCGCTTTTTGGCCACCGCTCAATGTGAGGCCCCCCTCGCCTACCCAGGCTAGATCACCACCGGGTAATGTTTGTAGATCTGACTTGAGAGCACATGCTTCTAGTACCGTGCTGAAATTATAGGGAACAAGATTTTGTTAGGTATTTCTCTAAAAACTGTTCAAATCTATTTTATTTGATAATAATGAACTTTCTTTAGAGGGAACTGTAACTATTTTGTTTAGTTTGAGATAATGGTCAAGTACAATATCATACATATTTCTGGACACTCCAGTCAAGTGAAGACCATGTCCAGAAATATGTAGGAACTGTAACTGCCAAGGTCTTATCGTAACGAAATCGAAAAGAGAAGGAAGAGAAGATAGGAGAAAGCCAGCCGTTCCGAGAACGAACCTTACCCGTTCAGGATAAAATCCGCCCCTGGCGGAAATCGAACCCGCGTCCTAGCGCTTACAGGGCAGACACGCTTTCAACCAAGCTAACTAGGCTGGCATAATTGGTCTTTAAATCAATATTTAGGTCCAAAATAGTTCACAGGTAATATAGTTCACCAGCTGATATAGCAGTAGAGGGGCTGCAAATCCAGCCAGGTCCGATATTAGCTTGAGTGCACCACAGGCGTAAAACTCACGTCCAAAACAGAAGTGAAGGGCGGAGAGTAAAGAGGGTCGGGGGATTTGGGCGTAGCTTGTCCCACCTCGTTCTTCCCTGGCGTCGACTTCGATAGTACTGGTGATCTGAAAGTCAGAATAGTTGGAGAATTAAATACTCTCTGTAGCAAATCAGGTAATATACCACTAGGTCACCGATATAAAGTACTTACTTGTAGAAGGTTTCATCGTAGGGCAATCCAAACAGGATATTGTCTCTCACTGTACCATGTTGTAACCAAGTGTTACGCTAAATAGACCTTTGGTTGTCCTCTTTTCACGCAAAAACGGCTGGACCGATTTTGATGAAATTTTTTGTGGTTGTTAAGAAGAGTACTCGGGGTGACATAGGCTAATTAAAATCGTCACATTCCATCCTGATTCAAAATGGCGGCAGTTTAAAGTTATGCCTAATACGCTGCACTGTGGGACGTGTCAGGGAGCGCGTAGCGCGACCGTGTGTGTGTGATGGGTGTGGGTGTATGTGTGGTTTGTGTGGTGGTCCCGTACAAAGGACGGGTCAACCACTATTTTTAAATAATATTTAATAAGTATTAAACATATTATTTAATAAGTATTAAACATATAAGTATTAAACATATTAAACACTATTTTTAAATAATATTTAATAAGTATTAAACATATTATGTTTAATACTTATTAAAAAAAAGTTTTGACTTTCGATAGAAATGAATGTTTCACCGCCGTTTTTATTTCGTAGCAATGAAACAACTGCTACATAAATGCTTATCAACAATGTCATTCCTCACTTAATACACCTAGATAAACTTTATGCCTTGATTTGGACTCGAACCAAAAAACTCCAGATCCAAAGTCCAAGGCGTTAAGGAGCTTGACCAGTTTCACCGCCGTTTTTATTTCGTAGCAATGAAACAACTGCTACATAAATGCTTATCAACAATGTCATTCCTCACTTAATACACCTAGGAGATAAACTTTATGCCTTGATTTGGACTCGAACCAAAAAACTCCAGAGCCAAAGTCCAAGGCGTTAAGGAACTTGACCTCTAGGCCATTCTCCCTAGCAAAATGGGGGTATTGATTGCAAAAAGAGGTACACTGATGCTGAGATATCCACAAACTTTGTGCAAAGGCTCTGAACAAGTTTTTTTTTCTTTTTTTTTTCAATAATTGAATTTTAAATCAAAGGCTCACCTAGCACGCTGAACAAAGACGCGAGGAGAATATTGAGAATAAACGGCAACGAATCATCAATCGTATCCACATCCGATGAGAACCGGTTTAGAATGCGACCAACCGGTGACAGATCAAACACAAGGACCCTTGCTTTCATAATAGAGGTAAGCAGTTGATCGTGGAGCTTGGTGGCAGCATGGCAGAATGCTTTAAAATCACCACCACAGAATGCTCCCAAATCACCTCCACCACATAATGCTCCAAAATCATCACCACCTCAGAATGCTCATACACCACAGAGTGTTCCGAAATCACCACCACAGAATGCTCCCAAATCACCTCCACCACAGAATGCTCCAAAATCATCACAACAGAATGCTCCAAAATCATCACCGAAATCACCTCCTAATCCAAATGCTCCGAAATCACCTACTAATCCAAATGCTCCGAAATCACCTCCTAATCCAAATGCTCCGAAATCTCCTAATCCAAATTCTCCGAAATCTCCTCCTAATCCAAATGCTCCGAAATCTCCTCCTAATCCGAATGCTCCGAAATCTCATCAAAAAGTAAACCAAACTCACCGCAGATTGGAAGTATTAACAAACCCAATCCTCAACCAGCCCCTGCATATCCGGCAGAGAATGCTCCAAAATCCCCTCCACCTCAGAATGCTCCCAAATCACCACCAGAGATTGCTCCAAAATCACCAACTCAGAATGCTCCAAAATCACCTTCAAAGAATCTTGAAATTTTTAGTTATTCTTACTCCTTATGCATCCCCGATCCCAAAAATCACATTAGAAAAATTTCTGTCTGTCTGTCTGTCTGTATGTATGTCTTTCTGTTACGCTAAATAGACCTTTGGTTGTCCTCTTTTCACGCAAAAACGGCTGGACCGATTTTGATGAAATTTTTTGTGGTTAAGAAAAGTACCTACTCCGGGTAACATAGGCTAATTAAAATCGTCACATTCCATCCTGATTCAAAATGGCGGCAGTTCAAAGTTATGCCTAATATGCTGCACTGTGGGACGTGTCAGGGAGCGCGTAGCGTGACCGTGTGTGTGTGATGGGTGTGGGTGTATGTGTGGTTTGTGTGGTGGTCCCGTACAAAGGACGGGTCAACCACTATTTTTAAAAGAATCGTGAAATTTTTAGTTATTCTTACTCCTTATGCATCCCCGATCCCAAAAATCACATTAGAAAAATTCATCAAAAAGTAAACCAAACTCACCGCAGATTGGAAGTATTAACAAACCCAATCCTCAACCAGCCCCTGCATATCCGGCAGAGAATGCACCAAAATCCCCTCCACCTCAGAATGCTCCCAAATCACCACCAGAGAATGCTGCAAAATCACCAACTCAGAATGCTCCGAAATCACCTTCACCTCAGAATGCTCCAAAATCACCACCACAGAATGCTCCAAAATCATCACCACAGAATGCTCCGAAATCACCACCTCAGAATGCTCCAAAATCACCACCACAGAATGCTCCAAAATCATCACCACAGAATGCTCCGAAATCACCACCACAGAATGCTTCAAAATCACCACCACAGAATGCTCCGAAATCACCTCAACCACAGAATGCTCTCAAATCACCAACACAGAGTGTTCCAAAAACACCACCACAGAATGCTTTAAAATCACCACCACAGAATGCTCCCAAATCACCTCCACCACATAATGCTCCCAAATCACCTCCACCACAGAATGCTCCAAAATCATCACCACCTCAGAATGCTCCGAAATCACCTACACCACAGAGTGTTCCGAAATCACCACCACAGAATGCTTTAAAATCACCACCACAGAATGCTCCCAAATCACCTCCACCACAGAATGCTCCAAAATCATCACCACAGAATGCTCCAAAATCATCACCATCTCAGAATGCTCCAAAATCATTACCACCTCAGAATGTTCCAAAATCATCACCATCTCAGAATGCTCCAAAATCATCACCACCTCAGAATGCTCCGAAATCACCTTCACCTCAGAATGCTCCAAAATCACTACCACAGAATTCTCCAAAATCATCACCACAGAATGCTCCAAAATCACCACCACAGAATGCTCCGAAATCACCTTCACCTCAGAATGCTCCAAAATCACCACCACAGAATGCTCCGAAATCACCACCACAGAATGCTCCGAAATCACCACCACAGAATGCTTTGAAATCAACACCACAGAATGCTCCAAAATCACCACCACAGAATGCTCCAAAATCACCAACTCAGAATGCTCCGAAATCACCACCACAGAATGCTCCGAAATCACCACCACAGAATGCTTTGAAATCAACACCACAGAATGCTCCAAAATCACCACCACAGAATGCTCCAAAATCACTTTCACCTCAGAATGCTCCGAAATCACCACCAACCACCTCAGAATGCTCCAAAATCACCACCACAGAATGCTCCAAAATCATCACCACAGAATGCTCCGAAATCACCACCTCAGAATGCTCCAAAATCACCACCACAGAATGCTCTCAAATCACCACCTCAGAGTGTTCCAAAATCACCACCACAGAATGCTTTAAAATCACCACCACAGAATGCTCCCAAATCACCTCCACCACATAATGCTCCAAAATCATCACCACCTCAGAATGCTCCGAAATCACCTACACCACAGAATGCTCCGAAATCACCTTCACCTCAGAATGCTCCCAAACCACCTTCACCTCAGAATGTTCCCAAACCACCGCCACAGAATGCTCCCAAATCACCTCCACCACAGAATGCTCCAAAATCATCACAACAAAATGCTCCAAAATCATCACCACCTCAGAATGCTCCGAAATCACCTTCACCTCAGAATGCTCCGAAATCACCTTCACCTCAGAATGCTCCAAAATCACCACCTCAGAATGCTCCAAAATCACCACCACAGAATGCTCCAAAATCATCACCACAGAATGCTCCGAAATCACCACCACAGAATACTTCAAAATCACCACCACAGAATGCTCCGAAATCACCTTTACCACAGAATGCTCTCAAATCACCAACACAGAGTGTTCCAAAAACACCACCACAGAATGCTTTAAAATCACCACCACAGAATGCTCCCAAATCACCTCCACCACATAATGCTCCCAAATCACCTCCACCACAGAATGCTCCAAAATCATCACCACCTCAGAATGCTCCGAAATCACCTACACCACAGAGTGTTCCGAAATCACCACCACAGAATGCTTTAAAATCACCACAGAATGCTCCCAAATCACCTCCACCACATAATGCTCCCAAATCACCTCCACCACAGAATGCTCCAAAATCATCACCACCTCAGAATGCTCCGAAATCACCTACACCACAGAGTGTTCCGAAATCACCACCACAGAATGCTTTAAAATCACCACAGAATGCTCCCAAATCACCTCCACCACAGAATGCTCCCAAATCACCTCCACCACAGAATGCTCCAAAATCATCACCACAGAATGCTCCAAAATCATCACCACCTCAGAATGCTCCAAAATCATCACCACCTCAAAATGCTCCGAAATCACCTTCACCTCAGAATGCTCCGAAATCACCTTCACCTCAGAATGCTCCAAAATCACCACCACAGAATTCTCCAAAATCATAAATCAAATCCTAATCCAAATGCTCCGAAATCACCTCCTAATCCAAATGCTCCGAAATCACCTCCTAATCCAAATGCTCCGAAATCACTTCCTAATCCAAATGCTCCGAAATCACATCCTAATCCGAATGCTCCGAAATCACCTCCTAATCCAAATGCTCCGAAATCACCTCCTAATCCAAATGCTCCGAAATCACATCCTATTCCGAATGCTCCGAAATCACCTCCTAATCCGAATGCTCCGAAATCACCTCCTACTCCGAATGCTCCGAAATTACCTGCTAATCCAAATGCTCCGAAATCTCCTCCTAATCAGAATGCTCCGAAATCACATCCTAATGCAAATGCTCCGAAATCACATCCTAATCCAAATGCTCCGAAATCACCTCCTAATCCAAATGCTCCGAAATCACCTCCTATTCCGAATGCTCCGAAATTACCTCCTAATCCGAATGCTCCGAAATCACCTCCTAATCCGAACGGTCCCAAATCACCTCCACCTCAGAATGCTCCCAAATCACCTCCTAATCAAAATGCTCCGAAATTACATCCTAATCCGAATGCTCCGAAATCACCTCCTAATCCAAATGCTCCGAAATCACCTCCTAATCCAAATGCTCCGAAATCACATCCTAATCCAAATGCTCCGAAATCACCTCCTAATCCAAATGCTCCGAAATCACCTCCTAATCCGAATGCTCCGAAATCTCCTCCAAATCCAAATGCTCCGAAATCACCTACTAATCCAAATGCTCCGAAATCACCTCCTAATCCAAATGCTCCGAAATCACCTCCTAATCCAAATGCTCCGAAATCTCCTCCTAATCCAAATGCTCCAAAATCTCCTCCTAATCCGAATACTCCGAAATCTCCTCCTAAACCAAATGCTCCGAAAACTCTTCCTAATCCAAATGCTCCGAAATCTCCTCCTAATCCGAATGCTCCGAAATCTCCTCCTAATCCAAATGCTCCGAAATCTCCTCCTAATCCAAATGCTCCGAAATCACTTCCTAATCCGAATGCTCCGAAATCACCTCCTAATCCAAATGCTCCGAAATCACCTCCTACTCCGAATGCTCCGAAATCACCTCCTAATCCGAATGCTCCGAAATCATCTCCAAATCAGAACGGTCCCAAATCACCTCCACCTCAGAATGCTCCCAAATCACCTCCTAATCAAAATGCTCCGAAATCACCTCCTAATCCAAATGCTCCGAAATCACCACCTAATACGAATGCTCCGAAATCACCTCCTAATCCGAATGCTCCGAAATCACCTCCTAATCCAAATGCTCCGAAATCACCACCTAATACGAATGCTCCGAAATCACCTCCTAATCCGAATGCTCCGAAATCATCTCCAAATCAGAACGGTCCCAAATCACCTCCACAGAATGCTCAGAAACATCGTTTAAAATACCTTGGCATTCTGTAGGAGTGCTCGCACTAAACACATGAGCTGCTTCTGTCCATTGGAGAGGTTGGTTCCTTCATGCGTAAGCGTTGCATTGAGACCGCCTAGTTTTTTCACAACAGGAATCAGGTGACATTTCTGCAGGGCGGTCCAAATTTCCGAGTCCCGGTATCTTTTGTTCGGGTCCAAATTCTGACGGATCGTGCCCGAAAACAGGAACGGATCTTGAGGGATGACGAAAAATCGGGACCTATGAGAGGAAAGAAAATGGGATGTCAAGGCTGAACACACAATAGTGCATATTGTACGTATTCTGTTTTCTATTGCACTGATGAAAATTAAGCAGGTCACTGGAAAATACGTGTAAAACATACGCGTATGAAAATTGTGCCTCGGTTAGGATTCACACCCACGCCCTTCCACTTACCAAGCGAGTGTCTTAGGCTTAGTGCCAAACCAATGTAAAAAAAAAGAAAAAAAAAACCTACATAACTTAGCAAAGTCATTGAATTCATAAACGGGTTCGAATCCTATGGACCTGCAGTTATATCAGCAGCGACTGTTATATTATTGTACGGGACAAAACTGTAAGGAATTTTTAATTGTGTTAAGCATACTCAAATGCTTGTCACAAATATCGTTCTCCAATTATTATCTATATATATTTGTAAATCTGTCCAAGGACAGGTATCAGTACAACTTTCTCCACTTTTCTCTATCTTGTGCATCCTCTCTTAACTCTGCATATGATTTGCCCTTCAGGATATCCGATAACATACCAAATTTTCTTCTACCTCTACCTCTTTTTCCTTCGATTTTGTCTTCCATGATTCTTCTTTGTATGCAGTCTCGGCGTAAAATATGCCCCAACCAGTTTGCCTTTCTTTTCTTGATGGTTTTCAATTATTACATCCCTCCAATTATTCCTCCAATTCATACCTCCAATTATTACACCTAGAACTTTACTTGGAATGGACTCGAACCACCAACCTCCAGATCCAAAGTCCAACGCGTTTACCACTGCAAGGGATAAGCATGTACGAACCTCAGATCCGGCAATGACACATTGGCAATATTGATCTTGTCGACATAGATAGTGCCACCGCTGATTTCCGTCAGTCGAAACAAAGCCACCAGCAGAGAACTCTTACCGGCTCCTGTCCGACCTACAACACCGATCTTCTCAGCGGGCAGAGTTTCAAACGAGACCATCTTGAGTGAAAGACTTAGTTGAGATCTAGAATGAAGAAATACATAATACTAGAGATTATGTAAAATAGCGACTTGCTAAAGAATTAGCAAAGGTTGAGTGCGAAGAGCATCCACTCGTAAAATTTTGTTGCCAAAAACAAATGTCAGTTCAAAAGCGATCACCCTAGGGCTAATTGAGGGCTCACGAAAAACGCCGAACCCGTCTAAACACGGGAAAAGGCAAAGAAAAAAGATGTAAAATAGTGAGTAAATTATAAGATTTTTTTTTCTTTCGGTGAGCTACTCAGTGAATGAGTCAAATCCTAACACCCTCCCTTTATGTACTTGAAGGCAGTTGAAGAGTAAGAGCCCGTTCCCACTTGTCGTGAGTTTCTTCCGATTTTTTCCGAATGTCTTGTAGACAATGTAATTTGAATGAGACTGATCTGACTCATTGACTGAGTAGTTCGTTTTTATAACTCACTCTACGTACATTCCTAATACCAATATGTACGCCGAACCCGTCTAAACACGGGAAAAGGCAAAGAAAAAAGATGTAAAATAGTGAGTAAATTATAAGATTTTTTTTTCTTTCGGTGAACTACTCAGTGAATGAGCCCGTTCCCACTTGTCGTGAGTTTCTTCCGATTTTTTCCGAATGTCTTGTAGACAATGTAATTTGAATGAGGGTGATCTGACTCATTGACTGAGTAGTTCGTTTTTATAACTCACTCTACGTACATTCCTAATACCAATATGCATTCCTAAACTGAAATCAACTCACCTGTATCTGAGTTGAACATTATTGAATTGTACCACTCCAGACGCTGGCCACGCATACGGTAGCTTAACACTAAGTACCCGATCTTCTTCCTTGCTGATATTGATGTACTCTGTCACTCTCTCTACGGCCACCATTTCTTTCTCTGTCTCTGTCATGGAGTTGATAAGGGAGCTAAGTACTGAGGTAAGGGAGAGAGCATAGGATACCGCCAAACCTACCAGGGCTGTAATGAAATAATAGTATATAGTTACATACTTGTAATATTATTGTCTTATTATGTTAAGGCGGTCTCTTCCTGATCCCTTGTGTGTCGCGTCCATTATAGTTTAGGACTATTGCACTGTGTCTTATTAAAGTGTACAAACATTGCAAGGAAATTATTGATTGGATCTAATGGTATTGATTATTTAATCCTTTGAAAATCAACTGTGAGTTTAGCAAAGATTTGTCATTAATCATTACCATAGCTTTGGTGGTACTCAGAGCAGTACAAGAAACCAATTTATAAATGTTTAATATGTGGCTATTCCAAATTCCATAGGTGTTTTGGTTATGGACAGTTGGAAGAGCTCTTCCAGGAGATCCTACACAAAAAAAAAGACTGATATTGATGTACTCTGTCACTCTCTCTACGGCCACCATTTCTTTCTCTGTCTCTGTCATGGAGTTGATAAGGGAGCTAAGTACTGAAGTAAGGGAGAGAGCATAGGATACCGCCAAACCTACCAGGGCTGTAATTAAATAATAGTATTTAGTTACATACTTGTAATATTATTGTCTTATTATGTTAAGGTGGTCTCTTCCTGATCCCTTGTGTGCCGCGTCCATTATAGTTTAGGACTATTGCACTATGTCTTATTAAAGTGTACAAATATTGCAAGGAAATTATTGATTGGATCTAATGGTATTGATTATTTAATCCTTTGAAAATCAACTGTGAGTTTAGCAAAGATTTGTCATTAATCATTACCATAGCTTTGGTGGTACTCAGAGCATTACAAGAAACCAATCAAGTCATTAATTTATAAATGTTTAATATGTGGGTATTCCAAATTCCATAGGTGTTTTGGTTATGGACAGTTGGAAGAGCTCTTCCAGGAGATCCTACACAAAAAAAAGATCCAGCCGGGAATTGAACCAAGAACAAACAACCTGTTGGCAACTTTTAGTCAAATGTTAGAAAATGGTCCATTTCTACTCACCGGGATTGGCCATTTGATGGTGATGTTGTACAAGAGCTACAACCCCCACACCCGCTACAACCAGTACTCCAATCATTTGAAGTCTTAGTCCTAACCAGTTCTGTATGATGGCCGAAGCGAAGCGGGCTTTCTGATTATTCTCCAACTTGTCTTCGTTTTCTCGCTTGAATCTGAACAGAGATAACGTATTTATTACATAAGAGTATCTATTATTAGCTCTTTGAACTACAGTACGGAAAAAATGATATTTCTGTGAATAACAGACCAGTCCTAGATACGAGTCGAACCGTACATTTCTCGAACCACGACGCAGGGACACTTCTGACCTACATCTTTGAAATAAACTTTCTGCAAAATTGGACCGACTTGGGCCGTAAACTGGTCCATAAAACTTGGGGTTAAAATAATAGCGAGTTTTTCCTACCAAAATTAACTGAACTCTGTACATACAAAACGGGACACGAATTTTGGTTGCAAAAAATGTCTATTAATACACTTCTCTTAAACAGGGTGTTTATGAAAGTATAAAACCTTACCTGGCCACAGCACGATAAGCACGCACGGAGGATAGTCCCTGTAGAGTTTCATTGAAGTGAGAGTAGAGGGGTGACAGGGATTTGCTAGAGAGACGTTTGACCTCTCTGGACGTATTCCTGTAGTGGTTCTGGAGACGGTGGTATAATGGGATGAGGGGAAGCAGTACCAGGATGAGCCAGGGTAAGCTGTACACGATGATGATCATGGCACCTGAGGGAGATAAAAAAAGAGGAATCTATATAAATAAAATTGTAGATTTGTCTGTACATTGCTTAGAATCTTGAAATTTTTAGTTATTCTTACTCCTTATGCATCCCCGATCCCAAAAATCACATTAGAAAAATTTCTGTCTGTCTGTCTGTCTGTATGTATGTCTTTCTGTTACGCTAAATAGACCTTTGGTTGTCCTCTTTTCACGCAAAAACGGCTGGACCGATTTTGATGAAATTTTTTGTGGTTGTTAAGAAGAGTACTCGGGGTGACATAGGCTAATTAAAATCGTCACATTCCATCCTGATTCAAAATGGCGGCAGTTTAAAGTTATGCCTAATACGCTGCACTGTGGGACGTGTCAGGGAGCGCGTAGCGCGACCGTGTGTGTGTGATGGGTGTGGGTGTATGTGTGGTTTGTGTGGTGGTCCCGTACAAAGGACGGGTCAACCACTATTTTTAAATAATATTTAATAAGTATTAAACATATTATGTTTAATACTTATTAAAAAAAAGTTTTGACTTTCGATAGAAATGAATGTTTCACCGCCGTTTTTATTTCGTAGCAATGAAACAACTGCTACATAAATGCTTATCAACAATGTCATTCCTCACTTAATACACCTAGATAAACTTTATGCCTTGATTTGGACTCGAACCAAAAAACTCCAGATCCAAAGTCCAAGGCGTTAAGGAGCTTGACCACTAGGCCATTCTCCCTAGCAAAATGGGGGTATTGATTGCAAAAAGAGGTACACTGATGCTGAGATATCCACAAACTTTGTGCAAAGGCTCTGAACAAGTTTTTTTTTCTTTTTTTTTTCAATAATTGAATTTTAAATCAAAGGCTCACCTAGCACGCTGAACAAAGACGCGAGGAGAATATTGAGAATAAACGGCAACGAATCATCAATCGTATCCACATCCGATGAGAACCGGTTTAGAATGCGACCAACCGGTGACAGATCAAACACAAGGACCCTTGCTTTCATAATAGAGGTAAGCAGTTGATCGTGGAGCTTGGTGGCAGCATGGATGCCTCCGATGGCAAAGGTGAAAGCTCTGCCCAGTGCTGTCAGAGAGTTGAATGTGCCGATGGTGCAGTAGATGAAGAGGAAGTTGGAGAAGTTCATGGCCACTTGAGCTGGGAGACGGCTTTCTATGAGAGATACTGAGGGAATACAACAGGTAAAGGGATTAGCATGTGGTTCACGGGATTGGTTTATTTTTTTGACCGCTTTTTGGCGATTTTCACATCTACTAACTGAACGGTTAGAAATATCCAAAACGTTATGGGAGAAGACCCTCGAAAGGCATACATAAAACCTTAAGAATGTGGTAGTTACTAACATCGGAGCAAAATCCAATACCATAAGGAAAGTTAGGTGACGCAAATACCTGTCGATGCGATGGTGGGAATCGAACAAAGGATCTTCTGGGATAACCTTATCCCAGATATCACTCGCTTAACCGTTTAATGTCCGCAATGGTTTACCATGATCATAGCTAAGTCTAAAAGTTAGTACCCATTCAATCAATTTGAACATCTATTTATGAAGGTCGGGTGTACAAAACAAGTTTAAACTCACTTTGTGGACCCGGGGGTTAGAGTTTGATACTTTACCCATATTTAGAATTACTGGATAGTTCTCGATCCCCTCTGTTGTATTGCTGGGTGGCTCAGTCTGGTTCTGATGAATCAGCCAATAGGAGAACCACCAATCACCTCCGTTCTTTGTCAGCTGAAACCCAACACATTTGTTTCTGAGACACACTTAATATCAGAACCCTACTCCTGAAATAAAGAGGCTCAATAGTCTCTATCGAAGAGTACAAGTCCTGCTCTATTCTATTCTTGTCTTATTTCCGAAGAGGTTTGAAAGAGGGAACTGTAACACCGGAGTTTTCTCATCGTTCCAAAATCTAAGAGAAGGACAAGACAGGAGAAATGCAGTCGTTCCTAGAACGGACCTTATGTGTTAAGGATAGAGTTCGCTCTGGGCGGGAAAAGAACCCGTCCCCCTAACGCTTACACGGCAGACGTGCTCTATTCCAAGCTAAAGGGTGGCTAAAAATAAGCACTATTTTTATGGATATAAAACTTCTTCTTCTTTTTCTTTTTCTTAACCTTTTCCCGTGTACAAACAGAGTCGGTGTTTTTCGTCAGTCTCTAAAACAGCCCTAACTAGGGTGATTGCTTTGGTTTTTGGGCTGACATTTGGTTTTGGCTACAAATTTTACGAGTGGATGCCCTTCGCACTCAACCTTTGCTATTACTTTAACAAGGGAAATTTAGACTGGTATACTGTTTAAAGTCCCCCCGCCAGACTGATGGATATAAGACTTATCAGAGTAAAAATAAAAACTCACCTGCATCGTAATCAAAAAGACGAGTACACACAGACTCATCACCGTTCCTACACCCCGGATATAGGCCGCGTACACATTGAACGCCAAACTTCCCGTCCTGGTGATCTCTTCATGCACATCACTCTCTACCAGACTAGAAGACCTAGAGGTAGAATGGTGTAGGGGGGAGGAAGGAGGGGAGGGAGACGGGTCACTGACCCCCAGCGCTAGGTCGTTGTAGTTGGGCAGCACTTGTGAGGGCAGACCTGAAATAGGGACAATATAATAGAATAGAATGGCGACCCTATTTAAATAGGAAAAGGTTAGGAAGAATAATAATAATAGAATAGAATACCATGTTCAAACAGCAGTCTAAACAAGCCCGCCAATAAGAATGGTTGTATTTTCCTTTCAGAATTTCCCCTCTTTTTATGATCGTTTCCCCTTTTTAGCCCGTCCTTCCTTTATTATTACGATAGTAATAAAAAAAGTTATAGTGGACGGTTTATTGTATTCGCTTCGGTGTCGTCAGTCTGTGGGTCTGTCACTCTGTCCCCATAGAAGGACTTATCCAAACCTGGTCGACCTACGTATATATCAAATTAAAGGTCTTTTTACCAAAATCAAGAATAATAATAAACTGAATATTAAACAAATTAGGTAGGTACATAGGTACTGATTTTCTCTAATCACGATCAAATAAACTACAGGCTAAAAAATTCCCGGAGGGACGGGCCCAGCTTGTTTTCCCTATTGTTTAGTACAGGCGGTATCACGCCAGGGGACAAGAGTGTAATGTGTTGGTGTCACTTCTTATGTCACTACATAATTATGACTTCACAAAGTTCAACTTTTTAAGTAGGAATCAACTTTTTATCCATATTTTTTACCCCAAATACAACAGTTCTATTACGGGTGTATCTAATGTCAGTCCAGGATTCTACATGAGAATTGGATTCTGGAGTATTCTGTATTTAAGGCCTTTATCACTGCGATCTGATTAGATCTTTTGTTACTCTCCCTATCTTACCTTGTGCTACAAGACAGCCGCTGGACATGACCAGTACATGATGCGCAGATACCAGATATTGCGTCAAATGCGTTGCCATGACAACCGTCTTGCCTCTCCCTAGCAACAGTTTCTGTACGCACTGGCTGAAATTGAAATTAAAATTGATTTTTTTATTTGGTGCTTTTCTGGTGGATTTCATCAACGACTTAATGAGAGATTTCACTAATGGAAGAATTTTCAATCGTCTAAAAAGGAGTTTTTAATGATCTAGCAAGGAGTTTTAGTGATCCAAAAAAGATACAAATAGGAGTTTTTGTTTGGATCATTAAAAACTCCTTTTTGATCATTAAAAATCCTCCCATTAGTTAAATCTCTCATTAAGTCATTGGTAAAATCCACCAAAAAGGGTTGTTAAACACAAGTCAAAAGTATACAAGTATGTATAGAGATTTCACTAATGGAAGAATTTTCAATCGTCTAAAAAGGAGTTTTTAATGATCTAGCAAGGAGTTTTAGTGATCCAAAAAAGATACGAATAGGAGTTTTTGTTTGGATCATTAAAAACTCCTTTTAGATCATTAAAAATCCTCCCATTGGTTAAAATCTCTCATTAAGTCATTGGTAAAATCCACCAAAAAGGGTTGTTAAACACAAGACAAAAGTATACAAATATGTATAAACAGAGAAACATTAAAATTACAACAATATTAATAAAATAAAAGAAAATGAGAAGAAAAAAAAAAAAAGAAAAAAAAAAAAAAAAAAAAAAATGGACCGATTGCAATACTTTCTCATTACCTTCTACAAGTTCCCTACAGTAAAGGTCCTTAATAGAAAGTAAAAAAAAAAAAATCCAGCAAAGGTTACCTGAACACATGACTTGCTACTGTCGCATCCAGGGCCGCCAAAATATCGTCCAATAGGAAGATGTCTTTGTTTTGATACACAGCACGGGCTAGGGAGAGGCGCGCTTTTTGGCCACCGCTCAATGTGAGGCCCCCCTCACCTACCCAGGCTAGATCACCACCGGGTAATGTTTGTAGATCTGCCTTGAGAGCACATGCTTCTAGTACCGTGCTGAAATTATAAGGAACAAGATTTTGTTAGGTATTTCTCTAAAAACTGTTCAAATCTATTTTATTTGATAATAATGAACTTTCTTTAGAGGGAACTGTAACTGCCAAGGTCTTATCGTAACGAAATCGAAAAGAGAAGGAAGAGAAGATAGGAGAAAGCCAGCCGTTCCGAGAACGAACCTTACCCGTTCAGGATAAAATCCGCCCCTGGCAGAAATCGAACCCGCGACCTAGCGCTTACAGGGCAGACGCGCTTTCAACCAAGCTAACTATGCTGGCATAATTGGTCTTTAAATCAATATTTGGGTCCAAAATAGTTCACAGGTATTAGACCACTAGGTCACCGATATAAAGTACTTACTTGTAGAAGGTTTCATCGTAGGGCAATCCAAACAGGATATTGTCTCTCACTGTACCATGTTGTAACCAAGGGGTCTGAGTCACCAGGCTGAAACCTGCAACAAGAACAGACAAATCAGAATATTAAACCGGCGAAACACAACAGGCTTCGAAAGTTGGTTTATTCGTAAAATGCTTGTCATACAGAAAGTCCCAGGTTTGGTTCACAGAGGAGACAAAAACCTGGCTCGTATATTTTGATATTTGATGTTAGGATATTTTCAAAAAAAAAAAAAAAACTATGAGCTACAAGTTGGTATTGGTATAAGGAGGACCATCGGCTATAGAAGTCCCATGTCACTGTGACCTGATTTGATTTTCCACTCTGAGGATGTAACCAAGGGGTCTGAGTCACCAGGCTGAAACCTGCAAGAAGAACAGACAAATCAGAATATTAAACCGGCGAAACACAACAGGCTTTGAAAGTTGGTTTATTCGCAAAATGCTTGTCATACAGAAGGTCCCGGGTTCGCTTCACAGAGGAGACAAAAACTGATTTTCCACTCTGAGGCTTAGGTGTGGGGGCCAACTGCCCCAAAAGATGGGTTAAGCTTATACGAATCTACGAATGAGACATAACTCACCGTTTTCCATTTCATCGGGGCCCAGCCCCAGGACCCCGGACTGCTTATCAATCTCCCCACATATGGCCATGAGTAGCGAAGACTTCCCCGACCCCACAGGGCCACACACCCCCGTCAGTTGGCCCCTAGGGATGCTGGCCGAAATGTGGGACATGATGAAGTGGGGCGTGTGCCATGTGAAGGTTGCGTTGAGGATGATGACCATTTCATTCGAGTCTTTGGACTTGAGCTTGTTGATGTGCGAGTAGTAAGCTGTGTGGTCTGTTTCTGGGAGCTGAGGAAAAGATGAGAAGGGTTAAATTGAAGTGTATGGATCAGCTCCCATGGCGTAGTGGTCACTGCGCTCGCCTTGCACGGGGGAAACCCGGGTTCGATTCCCGGTGGGGTAAAAAAAATTGCATCATGCAAAAGATTGATTGCGTGACTGGCTGTTACGGGACCCACTCAGCCTAGTGAGGAAAATGTATGGATCAGCTCCCATGGCGTAGTGGTCACTGCGCTCGCCTTGCACGGGGGAAACCCGGGTTCGATTCCCGGTGGGGTAAAAAAATTTGTATCATGCAAAAGATTGATTGCGTGACTGGCTGTTACGGGACCCACTCAGCCTAGTGAGGAAAATGGGTAGCTACTAGATATGTAATATAAATGCGCACAGCAAACCGGTGCCAGCCAGCATGGTAGGTAAACATTAGGAGCCGGATTATTGAGATATTTGGAAAATCCTATCATGCAGCAGTGAGCATCACAGTTGTGATACAACAACACAAAGAAACGGCATTTATTTTATTTATTTAGTTCCTGAGAAGCTAAATTCCCTAGTAGCTACTTAGGAATGAGAGATACTCTTTTTTTACCTTGTTTATCTTGCTGGGATAGGACTGAAAAGTGGAAAATCCTATCATGCAGCAGTGAGCACCACAGTTGTGATATAATAACACAAAGAAACGGCATTTATTTTATTTATTTAGTTCCTGGGAAGCTATATTCCCTACCTCGCTATCACTAAATTCACTAGTAGCTCCTTAGGAATGAGAGATACTCTTTTTTACCTTGTTTATCCTGCTGGGATAGGACTGAAAAGTTCCTTTGCCCCCGTAGTTCAACCAAGGTCTTATATAGGTATTTTTTAGTATTATGAGGTGGGTAGCTACTAGATATGTAATATAAATGCGCACAGCAAACCGGTGCCAGCCAGCATGGTAGGTAAACATTAGGAGCTGGATTATTGAGATATTTGGAAAATCCTATCATGCAGCAGTGAGCACCACAGTTGTGATATAATAACACAAAGAAACGGCATTTATTTTATTTATTTAGTTCCTGAGAAGCTAAATTCCCTACCTCGCTATCACTAAATTCACTAGTAGCTCCTTAAGAATGAGAGATACTCTTTTTTTTGCCTTGTTTATCCTGTTGGGATAGGACTGAAAAGTTCATTTGCCCCCGTAGTTCAACCAAGGTCTTATATATTTTGAAATATTATGAGGGGAGAATATTGAGAATAAACGGCAACGAATCATCAATCGTATCCACATCCGATGAGAACCGGTTTAGAATGCGACCAATCGGTGACAGATCAAACACAAGGACCCTTGCTTTCATAATAGAGGTAAGCAGTTGATCGTGGAGCTTGGTGGCAGCATGAATGCCTCCGATGGCAAAGGTGAAAGCTCTGCCCAGTGCTGTCAGAGAGTTGAATGTGCCGATGGTGCAGTAGATGAAGAGGAAGTTGGAGAAGTTCATGGCCACTTGAGCTGGGAGACGGCTTTCTATGAGAGATACTGAGGGAATACAACAGGTAAAGGGATTAGCATGTGGTTCACGGGATTGGTTTATTTTTTTGACCGCTTTTTGGCGATTTTCACATCTACTAACTGAACGGTTAGAAATATCCAAAACGTTATGGGAGAAGACCCTCGAAAGGCATACATAAAACCTTAAGAATGTGGTAGTTACTAACATCGGAGCAAAATCCAATACCATAAGGAAAGTTAGGTGACGCAAATACCTGTCGATGCGATGGTGGGAATCGAACAAAGGATCTTCTGGGATAACCTTATCCCAGATATCACTCGCTTAACCGTTTAATATTTTGAAATATTATGAGGAGTACGGGGAGATACTTACGTCTAATAGCTTCTGCACTCTCTTCACTGAGACCCAGGCTTCTGTCAGTCCGTTCAGTACCCAGGGGAAAGCGTTGAGTGGTCCTATCAGCATATTCAGTAGCGCCATACTGGTGAATACCTGGCGAATAAGTTACAACCATTAGTTTCAGTCGAAATGGAATCCGGAGGTCAAAGCGTTGAGTGGTCCTATCAGCATATTCAGTAGCGCCATACTGGTGAATACCTGGCGAATAAGTTACAACCATTAGTTTCAGTCGACATAGAGTCCGGAGGTTAGTGGTTCGAGTCCAAAAAATAATTCATAAAAGTTAACAAAGTGTATGTATCGTACAACGGTAGAGAATGACATAGGCATTAACTTACAGGGAATAAATTACACCCATTATTACCGTCGAAATCGAATCCGGAGGTTAGGGGTTCGAGTCAAAACCAATTCATAAAAGTTTGCAAATTGTGTTTATTAATTCAGAAAAGTTAGCAAATTGTGGTGTAGTGGTTCGAGTCCAAAAAATAATTCATAAAAGTTAACAAAGTGTATGTATCGTACAACGGTAGAGAATGACATAGGCATTAACATACAGGGAATAAATTACACCCATTATTACCGTCGAAATCTAATCCGGAGGTTAGGGGTTCGAGTCAAAACCAATTCATAAAAGTTTGCAAATTGTGTTTATTATATTCATAAAAGTTACCTAGCAAAGTGTATTTATCTTAAAACGACAAATGTGACCAGCGTTCTTCTTTTTAAGTATGAGAAGTAGTGCTTTATTTAAACTGTCAGCCTAGAACACCGTGTTCCATTATACCTCAGTGGTTGTTAGTGCGGTGCACATAAGACCTGGATATTGGGAAAATCCTACAATGCTGCAGTGAGCACCAAAGTTGTGATATAATAACACAAAGAAACTGCATTTATTTATTTATTTATTAAAATTAGATAATAAAAAATGGAACAATTAGATAGAGGGAACTGTAACTGCTAAGATCTTATCGTCCGGAAACCGAAGAGAGAAGGAAGACAGGATAGAAGAAAGCCAGCCGTTCCGAGAATTCAAGAGGTTTGATAGAGGAAACTGTAACAATACTACGAAGTTCTTATCGTCCCGAAAGTGAAGGGAGAAATAAGACAGGACAGAAGCAATAAAATTTCAACACAAACTTCATCCCTTCACTCACCGTAGCTGCAGTCAGAGGGTTCCCCAGCATAACATACGCAGAGAACGTCAGCAGTGACATGGACACCGGGGTAGTGGCCCAGAAATACACACATAAGGCGTCCAAATACTTGCGCCACTTGAGGTAGTACAGTTCGCGGGCCCGGGTTCGATTCACGCGGGCGGTGAAGAATTTCTCCCAGGCGTACAGCTTGATACTGCGAATCCCCCGCAGGATTTCCGACATGAGCCGAACTCGTTCGTCCTTCTCCGTCATGTTAGAGCTGCTGTATGAGGCTGTAATAGGAAATAGAACATATATTAAGGCCCGTTCCCAACTGTCGTGAGTTTCATCCCATTTTTTTCCGAAATGTTCTGAAAGTAATGTAACTTAAATGAGAGTGTTCGCACTACACACGACACGATTTTTTCCGAACAAGTGGGAACAGGCATTTAGACTACGGCCGATTGGCGCATATCTACTGCGAATCCCCCGCAGGATTTCCGACATGAGCCGAACTCGTTCGTCCTTCTCCGTCATGTTAGAGCTGCTGTATGAGGCTGTAATGGGAAATAGAACATATAATAAGGCCCGTTCCCAAGTGTCGTGAGTTTCATCCGATTTTTTTCCGAAATGTTCTGAAAGTAATGTAACTTAAATGGGAGTGTTCGCACTACACAAGACACAATTTTTTTCCGAACAAGTGGGAACAGGCGTTTAGACTACGCCCGATTGGCGCATATACCCCGGGCAATCAGGAGCCCCGCAGGGAGATTTAGGGGCCCCTAAATATTGTACCTACTTAATATACTTTAAATATCCCTCCCGCCCCCATTATTTGATTACCCAGGGGCCCCCAAGGTGAAACCTTGCGGGCCCCTGGCTCCACTGGCAACTAGATGTTATAGGGATGAAATAAGGGAAACCTAACCCATGTTTCCCTTATTTCATCCCTATAACATTGCAGATATCGCTAGTTAAGCAACGTTGGCCGTGGTTCGTATCCCGATGGTTTTCCCGGCTGTTAAACAAAAACCCTATTTTTACTTTCTTTATTTTCTAATCAAACCTCTTCCCCCGGGCAATCAGGAGCCCCGCAGGGAGATTTAGGGGCCCCTAAATATTGTACCTACTTAATATACTTTAAATATCCCTCCCGCCTCCATTATATGATTACCCAGGGCCCCCCAAGGTGAAACCTTGCGGGCCCCTGGCTCCACTGGCAACTAGATGTTATAGGGATGAAATAAGGGAAACCTAACCCATGTTTCCCTTATTTCATCCCTATAACATTGCATATATCCCTAGTTAAGCAACGTTGGCCGTGGTTCGTATCCCGATAGTTTTCCCGGCTGTTAAACAAAAACCCTATTTTTACTTTCCTTATTTTCTAATCAAACCTCTAATCAAAAACACTGGTATGATCCCTGATTTGCCTAGGAGAGCGTCAGTAGCTCAGTTTATATTGTTGACGGGACATGACTGGTTATCATCTAGGAAGGAAAGTAATGTATTTTACTGAGTCCAACAAAAACTTACCAATCCTATCAGCAATCACCTTGTTGACCGGAATAAGAAGCAGGGAAAACACAACACCGGTGAAAGCTGCCACCCCCAGATGCATATACAGGAGGTATAGGGTGACTGTAAGCTGCAGGGGAATGCTCCAGAGTGCGTGGAAACTAGCACAGGCTCCCACGATACGATCTGTATCTGTGCTGATGTGATTCACAATCTCACCCACACTGTAAGAAAATTTGTTTTTGTTTGTTTGTTTGTTTTTTTCCCCCTCTCAAGATATTTGATAGCGAGAGCTTTAACTGCTAGGGTCTTATCACCCCAAAATCGAAGAGAGAAGGAAGACGAATAGGAGAAAGCCAGCCGTTCTGAGAACGAACCTTATCCTTTCAAGATAAAATCCGCCCGGAAGGGCATCGAATGTAGACGAACTGCCCTAAAAGGCTCGAGTCGTACAACTTTGTCAGTCAAAAAATTAACGTAATGAAACCGCGCCTGCGGCCTGATTGAAAACATAATAAGCTGGGAAATAAAGCTTCAGATTTTTTTTTTTTTTTTTTTTTTTTTTTTTTTTCCTCTCAAGATGTTTGATAGAGGGAGCTTTAACTGCTAGGGTCTTATCACCCCAAAATCGAAGAGTGAAGG
This sequence comes from Diaphorina citri, assembly GCF_000475195.1. NCBI lineage: Eukaryota > Metazoa > Arthropoda > Insecta > Hemiptera > Psyllidae > Diaphorina > Diaphorina citri. The sequence continues at coordinate 868,484 of NW_007377440.1, read as the reverse complement.
AAGACGGATAGGAGAAAGCCAGCCGTTCTGAGAACGAGCCTTATCCTTTCAGGATTAGCCCTGAAGGGAATCGAAAGTAGACGAACTGCCCTAAAAAGCTCGAGTCGTACAACTTTGTCAGTTAAAAAAATTAACGTAATGCAACCGCGCCCGCGGCCTGATTGAAAACATAATAAGCTGGGAAATAAAGCTTCAGTTTCTCTTACTCATTTCTTGCTTCTTCTCGCACCTGACATAATTTGATCTTGAAACTCACCTTATACTATTGAGAGTGAGGACACTCAGGTTAAGTGTTTTCTTGTAGATAATGGTGACCAGTGAGCCTCGTATCTTGAGGGACACTTTGTTTGATTGAAACCCAAAGTGTTCATTACACAGGGCCGCTGAAACATACAGGAATTTCGTATTATAGGCTGGACGTTTCGTTGCCTCTCAGAAGCACCATAAAAGTTTGAGATAGAGGAAGGTTCAACTAATTAGATTCCTTTTAATAACGTAACTGGATTAAGCAATTCTGATTTGCTAAGCTTCCTCTGAAGTTTAAAATCAAGCAATTAGTTTGCTCAGCCTAAGTCAACAGAAAGAAAAATGGATACTAAAATTAGGGGTTGGGTGGAAGAGTTCCTCCAGGAGAACCCTGCCACTTAAAGCCCGAAAAAAAACCTCTCTGTTTCGTATACATATAAATATACTATAGGGTGGGCGTCACCTCTAACTATTGACAGCAGAGGAGCGGCAAACCCAGCCAGGTCCGATATTAGCTCGAGTGCCCCACAGTACTTACCTATGATTGTAGTCAGAGTCAAAGCCCCAGCATACAGAGCCCCATAATGTCGGATACTCGATATATCGAAGTTTAAAAACATCGATGTATCGAACATCGATGTTTTTGTCTCGATGTCCCAACCCTACCTGGAAATCACCTCCTAATCCGAATGCTCCGAAATCACCTCCTAATCCGAATGCTCCGAAATCACCTCCTAATCCAAATGCTCCGACAGCAGGAAATGTATGTTGTTGTATAGCTTAGGGTAATAAACAAGGTAGCTAGACTTTTCATTACATTGTAGTAAATAAGTTTACTAATTGAAATATATTTTGTATGATGTACTTTAAATGGTGTAGGAATGTCGTTTGATTTATTTTTAAAACATACTGCTTTTTCTATCGATTACAATCACGGTGCACTAAAAGCATCATTTGTATCGTTTAAAATAGTGACCCAAGCAGGGTCGGACCCCGCAGTCCCCCACACTCCGAGAACCGAATAGTCAGGATACAGGCGAGGTGCACCTGAGAAGAAAAATATCAGGGAAGTTAAAATTAGATAAAAAAAAATGGAACAGTTAGATAGAGGGAACTGTAACTGCTAAGATCTTATCGTCCCGAAACCGAAGAGAGAAGGAAGACAGGATAGAAGAAAGCCAGCCGTTCCGAGAATTCAAGAGGTTTGATAGAGGAAACTGTAACAATAATACGAAGCTCTTATCGTCCCGAATGTGAAGGGAGAAATAAGACAGGACAGGAGAAAGCCAGCCGTTCCGAGAACGTTATCCGTTCAGGATAAAATCCGCCCCGGGCAGGAATCGAACCCGCGACCTAGCGCTTACAAAGCAGACACGCTACCAACCAAGCTAACTAGGCTGGCGTACAAGATGTTTGTCCAATCAAAATCGGACATTGGGAGGGCAATCGTCGAAAACTCGTCGACGTCAAACTTAGCTCTCACTTCTTTCATTCAATTAATTAACCATTTTAGCTCTTACCCCCCAGGCTAGAGTTTGCACTACTGCCAGCACTACATCTACAGGGAACAGACTAGCAGGCTTTAAGAGGAGCTCCAAATTGCAGCGAATCAGAGGCAGAATGAGGTCGACGTCAAACTTAGCTCTCACTTCTTTCATTCAATTAATTAACCATTTTAGCTCTTACCCCCCAGGCTAGAGTTTGTACTACTGCTAGCACTACATCTACAGGGAACAGACTAGCAGGCTTTAAGAGGAGCTCCAAATTGCAGCGAATCAGAGGCAGAATGAATATCATGAAAGTTATGAGATATCTGAAATGAGAAGCAAAATAAGAAGGTGGATGTTCAATTGGTAGGGTTGAATGGTACGGATTGCCCTCGGCAATAATTTCTCCCTTCGTATTTCATTGAGTTTGTGTAGATTGAATATTGTAATTGTAACTTTAGCGCGAACGACATGTTTTAACAGATAGTTAAAGCGCCTGATGGGGGAAAAATTGTAACTTTATAACCAACAAAGGGTTTTGATAATATAGGGTATCTAAATTTATGAATAACTGATGGAAAAGAAAGGAAAATCTTATTTCTACAGGTTACTTTCTGACACTCTTGGGTTGACAGAGTAGATATATGAACAATAGCTATCTAAATAGAGCTATTGTTTTTTTTATTATTATTATTTTTTTTTATTATTTTTTACGAAGCTGAGATTAGGTCCCGTAGTCCAAAGATCATCCAGTGGGTTCATTCAATTTACTTTCAACATTTCCATTTCGCCGGGAATAGAACACGAGTTGTGTTCGATTATGTGAAATTGAATTCAGTCAAACATGGCTGAACAAATGAGATTCCGCTTTGGACGTAAACACAGCGAAATTGTGAAATCTCACAATCTCAATGGTTCAGCCATGTTTGACTGAATTAAATTTCACAAAATCGAATACAGGGAAAGTACATGTCTAAAATAAAGGAAAGTCCATGTCTAGATGTCTACCGCACTTGGGGTACAAGTGGAAATCCGTATATCTAAAGAATGGGACATAAATAAAAGCCTTGGACGGGACTCAATTCAAGTTTCCTAGGTTACTGTTTTCAAGTGGTAATTTTTATTACCTAGATAACTAGTAGTTCTATGAACTGTAGACCTCACTCAGCCTCTTTTGCCTAATCTGAGACTTTAAATACCTAATACACAAAGAATAATATCTACATGTATGAAATAATAGTGAACTTCGTGTATATGTGTATTTCATTATTGTAGTCTGTCTATACAAAGAGTACACTCCCATCTTTCAAACAGCTTATTCTTGAGATTTCAGTAAGTTGTTACTTTCTTTTTCCATTTTTTCTCAATGGGCATTCTTTTGGAGAAGTTTAACAATAAGCATCATCTCTTCTTTTATTTTTTTCTAGCTCCTTTTGAATTTCTTTTTCAAACTTTTTAAACATATCTTCAGACCGGTGAGGTTTTCTCTTACAGCAAAACTTGGGAGTAGTCAGAAAGCATTGTCCCCTCTCTCTAAGTTTGGCTGAAATTGTGAGCATGTTCATTAGTTTTTCATTCGGTTAAGATTAAGTCTATCGATGATAGATGGTTTAGTTATTATTATTTTTTTTTTTTTTAACCCCCCCCAGTACCTACAGGAAAATCTAAAGGGGTGGATCTTTCAAAGATTACTTGCAATGTGTAAGTAGGTAATAATAATATTTTCTCAGATATCTATGCGAATCTATCTAGCTGTACATTTATTAGTTTCGTTGTAAAAGATAATAAATTTAAGTAATGCTCTTTATCGTAGGTTAATCGATAAGTAGGTACTTAATTTTGGGTTGAAGGGAACTATAATTACATAATTAGGTATCTAATTAAAGTAAAGTGTAATACCCAGTCGATTCTGCCTCTCTTGTTCATAGTAGTATGTGAATCTATCTAAGAAAAGCTGCAGTGAGTTGGATGGTGTGACGGATTTTTTGTTCTTCATTTGTTTTTCTTTGGGTGGTGGGTAGCAAAATGTCTTAGATTTGCCAGAAAACGAGAAACTATCCCGAAGAACTCGGGATTTGTGTTTCAATGCCTTCAAAGGATTTCTACTTTTAGTGCGAGGAGAGTTGGATGGAACACAAGTGGGTGGAGGACATTGTGCTGGTTGACAGTCCGATTTCTGATTGGGACCTAGAGCCCCCATTATAATGTCAGCAAGGACAGCAATCTGGTCTGATTTTGATAAATTGATGTCAATTTTTGTTATCTTCGGCGGTCTAGCAGTTTCGGAACTCAGATCCGAAACCTTAGAGCGTTTCGAAACCTGGGATCCGGAGCCCTGAAAAGTTTCATTTTTCCCATCACTACTGCACTCACTTCCAACTCCTACATGTAGTTAGTAATGCCTCGATTGTCTCACCAGCTCTAGAAACTAAGCACTATATGTTTTTCATTTTCCCCCTATTCCAGACAATCCAGTAGATATGTGAGAAAACCATGGGTTTGGAATTCAACTTGCTGATATACACACCCATTTTACTGTTGTGCCTCTGGGTCCAACCTTCCGATAACAATGTAGCAAATACTTTGTGAAATTTACTGTTGCTGAAATTATTCAGCGTATTTTTTGGGGTACGGCACCTAGGCTTGCATGTCGGAGGTTACGTGTTAGATTCCCGGCAGAGGACAATTGAGTATGTACTTTGATCGTGTGGTAACCAGGTGACCTGCGGCAAAATTACCAGAATTTTCGGCGCGAACGACATGTTTTAACACAGTTAATGCGCCTAATGGAAAAAAGGTTACTTTCTCACAATTTTGACTTTCGGTTTGGATTTTTCGAAATATTTTACATGGCATTGGACCTTCTATTTTTATTTATCTTTTTAACAGAAACATATGCATGTCTTCATTGTAAACGCGAATTACATATGAGTACCTAGCTGCCTACCTATGTACGTACGAGTATATGAAGGCTTGTAGGCCTTATTCAAGCTTACCATGAGAGCGTCATTAAGTTTGTCGTACAAATGTTTGGACGTGAGGGATTCAGGCAAATCAAACAGGTCATCCGTACATTGGAGAGTGCCACTCATGCCCTTACTCATTAGGGGTTCAACCCAGCCAAATAACAGACGGGACAGCAGACCCGCATTTTCCATGGCAGTGCCCAAATAGTCGCGGTCGAAATCCTCACGAAATCGACTGTAGTGGACCAGACGCTGTCTGTCGGTAATCTGGAACCAGGTTGGGAGTGAAGAATGTTATTTAATATTTGGATGATATTTTGATACGGTACCAAGGTTCCATGGCAGTGCCCAAATAGTCGCGGTCGAAATCCTCACGAAATCGACTGTAGTGGACCAGACGCTGTCTGTCGGTAATCTGGAACAAGGTTGGGAGTGAAGAATGTTATTTAATATTTGGATGATATTTTGATACGGTACCAAGATACCATAAACGATATTTTTTAACCAGTCAGAATGTATTTAGTTCAAACTTCATACATATTAAACTTTATTAATAATGAAGAAAAAAATATAGATTTTTTCCAGCCTAGTTAAGCTTGATTCGACTCCCACCCGGGGCGGATTTTATCATGAACGGATAAAGTTCGTTCTCAGAACGGCCTGGCTTTCTCCTATCCTGTCTTCCTTCTCTCTTCGATTTCGGGACGACAAGACCTTAGCAGTTACGGTTCCCTCTATAAAACCTCTTTAAAAAAAATAATATCCAGTATTATTTCTTCTAAGCGACATTAAGCGTGGATAGTACTTGGATGAGTGATTACCTGTGTCTGTAGAAAATTGTGATGGCGGAGTCTCTCTGCATTGTGATCGTCTCCTGGGATCATGGTAGCTCCATACAGAACCAAGAGTGTCATCTGAAACAGTAAATAATAAATAAAGTAAAAATCAATCAAATCAAATCGTGAATTTATTTGTGTAGAAAATTGTGATGGCGGAGTCTCTCTGCATTGTGATCGTCTCCTGGGATCATGGTAGCTCCATACAGAACCAAGAGTGTCATCTGGAACAGTAAATAATAAATAAAGAAAAAATCAATCAAATCAAATCGTGAATTTATTTGGGTTAAAGCAGAGCCTTTTCACAATTTTTGTGGATATCACAACATTACTAAGTACCTCCTATGCAATCAATTTCCATATTTCAATAATCTTTTCACACTGGTAATGCCGCCACTCGAATAAAGTAGCTATTCAATTGTCCTTACGAGGCTGAGTGCACCCCAAACTCCAAGCATTAAGTTGAAAAAACTTAGGTCCCACCGAGAATCGAACCTTCGGCTTGAAAGCCTAGTGTGATAACCATAAAGTTTGCCAGTAATAAATAATGTACTTATGCTTACCTGAGCGAGTGCGAAGTAGAAATAAGTCACATGTAGGTCGGAATACATGAGCGTAACATACTGGGCGGGGACATACAGACAGGAGAACGCAAAGTACAACATCCATAGTGACCCAAGCAGGGTCGGACCCCGCAGTCCCCCACACTCCGAGAACCGAATAGTCAGGATACAGGCGAGGTGCACCTGAGAAGAGAAATATCAGGGAAGTTAAAATTAGATAAAAAAAAATGGAACAGTTAGATAGAGGGAACTGTAACTGCTAAGATCTTATCGTCCCGAAACCGAAGAGAGAAGCTTCCATGGCGTAGTGGTCACTGCTATCGCCTTGCACGCGGGAGACCCGGGTTCGATTCCCGGCGGGGTAAAAAAAAAAATTGTATAAGGCAATTCCGTAACTGGCTGTTGCGGGGCCCACTCAGCCTCGTGAGGAAAATGAGTAGCTATGTAATATGATCTCCATTGCCCATTCTAATAACTCCTGATACACTAGAGTCTAGAAAAGTAAAATCACTGATACTTGGGGTCATATGGTCAGTACAGCATGAATCGAGAAACCATTCCTTCCTTTTTAACACTCCCTTCTTCCCAACTGAACAATAAGCCTTAGCTTTCTCAACTGTATCAGTTTCACGGCTGGCTTTCTCCTATCCTGTCTTCCTTCTCTCTTCAATTTCGGGACGATAAGACCATAGCAGTTACAGTTCCCTCTGTCAAACCTATTAAAAAAAAAAAACTACGGTCCCCCGCAAACAAGGAACTCACTCACCTTAGTGCCAGAATATTTCTTTCCCGTGGTGTTCGCAGAATTGGCTCGGTCTGTTTACCACAGTAGAAAGCACTGACGATCGCGAATAGAGAGAGGATTGGAATTTGAAGTATCAACTCTTGAAAGCAGCTGCCAGGTATGTTGTGCGTGCTGTTCCACGGGTTAAATCCGTCCGGTCCACAGAACTGAGTCCAATTCCATTGAAATGTGTCCGGAAAGTCCATGTCTAGATGTCTAGAACAAAGGAAAGTACACCAATCACCTCCGTTCTTTGTCAGCTGAAACCCAACACATTTGTTTCTGAGACACACTTAATATCAGAACCCTACTCCTGAAATAAAGGGGCTCAATAGTCTCTATCGAAGAGTACAAGTCCTGCTCTATTCTATTCTTGTCTTATTTCCGAAGAGCTTTGAAAGAGGGAACTGTAACACCGGAGTTTTCTCATCGTTCCAAAATCTAAGAGAAGGAGGACAAGACAGGAGAAATGGAGTCGTTCCGAGAACGAACCTTATGTGTTAAGGATAGAGTTCGCTCTGGGCGGGAATAGAACCCGTCCCCCTAACGCTTACACGGCAGACGTGCTCTATTCCAAGCTAAAGGGTGGCTAAAAATAAGCACTATTTTTATGGATATAAGACTTCTTCTTCTTTTTCTTAACCTTTTCCCGTGTACAAACAGAGTCGGCGTTTTTCGTCAGCCTCTCAAACAGCCCTAACTAGGGTGATTGCTTTGGTTTTTGGGCTGACATTTGGTTTTGGTTACAAATTTTACGAGTGGATGCCCTTCGCACTCAACCTTTGCTATTATTTTAGCAAGGGAAATTCAGGCTGGTATACTGTTTAAGGTCCCCCAGCTGTTCCACGGGTTAAATCCGTCCGGTCCACAGAACTGAGTCCAATTCCATTGAAATGTGTCCGGAAAGTCCATGTCTAGATGTCTAAAACAAAGGAAAGTCCATGTCTAAAATAAAGGAGAGTCCATGTCTAGAACAAAGGAAAGTCCATGTCTAAAATAAAGGAAAGTCCATGTCTAGATGTCTACCGCACTTGGGGTACAAGTGGAAATCCGTATATCTAAAGAATGGGACATAAATAAAAGCCTTGGACGGGACTCAATTCAAGTTTCCTAGGTTACTGTTTTCAAGTGGTAATTTTTATTACCTAGATAACTAGTAGTTCTATGAACTGTAGACCTCACTCAGCCTCTTTTGCCTAATCTGAGACTTTAAATACCTAATACACAAAGAATAATATCTACATGTATGAAATAATAGTGAACTTCGTGTATATGTGTATTTCATTATTGTAGTCTGTCTATACAAAGAGTACACTCCCATCTTTCAAACAGCTTATTCTTGAGATTTCAGTAAGTTGTTACTTTCTTTTTCCATTTTTTCTCAATGGGCATTCTTTTGGAGAAGTTTAACAATAAGCATCATCTCTTCTTTTATTTTTTTCTAGCTCCTTTTGAATTTCTTTTTCAAACTTTTTAAACATATCTTCAGACCGGTGAGGTTTTCTCTTACAGCAAAACTTGGGAGTAGTCAGAAAGCATTGTCCCCTCTCTCTAAGTTTGGCTGAAATTGTGAGCATGTTCATTAGTTTTTCATTCGGTTAAGATTAAGTCTATCGATGATAGATGGTTTAGTTATTTATTTATTTTTTTAACCCCCCCAGTACCTACAGGAAAATCTAAAGGGGTGGATCTTTCAAAGATTACTTGCAATGTGTAAGTAGGTAATAATAATATTTTCTCAGATATCTATGCGAATCTATCTAGCTGTACATTTATTAGTTTCGTTGTAAAAGATAATAAATTTAAGTAATGCTCTTTATCGTAGGTTAATCGATAAGTAGGTACTTAATTTTGGGTTGAAGGGAACTATAATTACATAATTAGGTATCTAATTAAAGTAAAGTGTAATACCCAGTCGATTCTGCCTCTCTTGTTCATAGTAGTATGTGAATCTATCTAAGAAAAGCTGCAGTGAGTTGGATGGTGTGACGGATTTTTTGTTCTTCATTTGTTTTTCTTTGGGTGGTGGGTAGCAAAATGTCTTAGATTTGCCAGAAAACGAGAAACTATCCCGAAGAACTCGGGATTTGTGTTTCAATGCCTTCAAAGGATTTCTACTTTTAGTGCGAGGAGAGTTGGATGGAACACAAGTGGGTGGAGGACATTGTGCTGGTTGACAGTCCGATTTCTGATTGGGACCTAGAGCCCCCATTATAATGTCAGCAAGGACAGCAATCTGGTCTGATTTTGATAAATTGATGTCAATTTTTGTTATCTTCGGCGGTCTAGTGTTGGTAGAATCCTTTGTAGAGGAGTCTAGGGGCTCAGAAGAGTATACTTGATTTGGCTTTTCAATAGCCTTTACTTTGGCGGTCTAGTGTTGGTAGAATCCTTTGTAGAGGAGTCTAGGGGCTCAGAAGAGTATACTTGATTTGGCTTTTCAATAGCCTTTACTTCGTCAATTCTTGTCGCAACCACATTTGGTTCAAATTGTCCTTGTCGCTTTTGTTTTGCAACCACATTTGGTCCGTATTGTCCTTGTCGCTTTTGTTTTGCAACCACATTTGATTCATACTGTCCTTGTCGTTTTTGTTGCGCAACCACATTTGTTTCATATTGTCCTTGTCGTTTTTGTTTTGATAATCTCATTTTTGATTCTGATCGTTTTTTCTGATTAGAATATCTTTTTTCTGTTCTGTTACTCTGTTCACACTTGGACTTGGTGTCTTTTCTTTCATTGCCCCACTTCTTTGTCCAAAGATTTTTTACTGAACGAGATTTTGAACGAGAATTTTTCTTGTTTTTTTTCTTTGGCACTTTTATTATAGACCAACATTTTTTACGTTTCTCTGGCTTTGTTTCTTCGAATGCATTTTTTGCTAAACTTGTACTTTGTGCTTGAAGTGAAACCTGTGACTGTTTCATCATACTAAATTCACTATCTCCACTATGTTCATTACCTCCACTGTGTCCCTCCTTAGGAGAAAAACTATCTTGCTCTTTTAAATTAATGTTTTCTGTTCCCTTAAGAAATTCCAAGTTCATAGATACTAAATTTGGCCTTTGCTTTTTTTTAAAACAAGACATAGCTGCTGTCATGAAGGCACCTGTAGGTTTTTCATACCCAGGTTCATCAGAGTCACAAAAGAAATAATCTGAAGCTATTCGTTTTGAACTTTCTCTGTCTAAAAATTTCAAATTCATGACTACCAGTTTTGGTGTTTCTGACAAAAGACCCAAGCTGACACCATTAGACTTGGTATTAAATGTACTTGTAGAACAACCATACACACTAGTTTTGCTATCAGATTCAGATGTGAAGAGACTTTCACCATAACTATCAGATGTGCTCATACTATACATTAATATAATTTTACTTTGTGTTCACAAATGTCTTTTGTTATACCTGTTATACCACCATAACTATCAGATGTGCTCATACTATACATTAATATAATTTTACTTTGTGTTCACAAATGTCTTTTGTTATACCTGTTATACCTAGGTATACGTAGATAGGTAAAATCTAAATTACATCAAATCACCAACTTTGTAATAATGTTACTAATGTTGTTTATAATACCGTACTGCTGATTTCATAGAATAAAGTAGGTACCTCAGCTATTATGTGTTTGATTCTATTCCATAATTCATTGATTAGATCTGACAATGTACAGTGGCTATAAAATTTATAGACCAAAAGATAGGTATGCACTGTGAAGTAGGTAAGCAAATTTAACAAAACACCCCTCTCAAATCTTAGGTAGGTATCTAACAAACCTTTGTGTACTTATACCTACTTACCATCTTACCAAAGACTTAGGTATTTATTTGATATTTTCCCACCTACTTGTACCTACACTATTAGGTACATACCTTTTTCTTCCCTTTTATCATAATGTTCATCAAAGCAATCATACATAGTTTCTAATTTGGTGTACATTTCGTTTATATCATCTGCTGTCATAAATTTTGATTTAGACCTCATCTTCTTTGATTTCTTTTTCATGTTGACTAATTTCAGGATGTGTTGTTTTCTGTGTTAGTGGGTGCCTTAGTTTTATCTTTTAAATGGAATGTAGATTACCTATTTCATTGTCTGTGTTTTCTGTGAGATAATCTTAACTGAGAGAATAACATTTAAGTGTTCTGGCTAAATCTACCTTCATTATTTGAGAAGCTGTACGTATAACTCATTGTTGTAGAGTTACCTCAAATGATTGTGTACTGTGTAGGACCTGTAGGAGAAGGGGCAGAATGTAGGTAGGTACCTAGTTTCAGATGAGATCAGGTTATTATTTTTTGTTTATATAGGAAGAGAGAGAGACTAATGATTGAGGTCTTATAATTTCAAAAAATAAAAGAGGAGAACTGTAAGTAGGTATACAAAAAAACTAGCCTTATCTATTACTCTGGGTGAGAATCAAACTTGTGACCTAGCACTTACAAGACAGGTAAAAAACCTTCTAAAGACAGGTTTCATACAAAGGATTGGTCACCAACTCATTAGGAATATAAGTAGGCATCCACAACAGAGTCATGACTCTCAGGGTGTGGTTATGTACCAGGTTGAGATGAGCTTGGACGAGGTGAGATAGGATATTGTTTCTACAGTTTTGCATTGGAGTGGTAACAAGCAAGGATAGTGTGGGAGTCCCGGTGGCCAGGTTGAGATGAGCTTGGACGAGGTGAGATAGGATATTGTTTCTACAGTTTTGCATTGGAGTGGTAACAAGCAAGGGTAGTGTGGGAGTGTTGGGTATTTTTTCTAACCCTCTGTCCCGGTGGCAATGTTTAAAATTTATTTTATATTTATTTTTGTTTGCTTTGTAATTCGCTTGTTTGTAATATCTAATATAAATGAAAAGTATAATATAAACATACAAACTCAAGTTAAAAAGTAAAAAATGAATTCAGATTGTACAAGTTGCAGAAAAAAAAAAATCGAATTTCCCGCCAACTTTACATGCTCAAGAAGGCTGTGTTGAGTTACCACATCATTTTCCACACACCAAGAAAGGACAGGAATGGCCTATCTCAACCTGGTACATAAACACACCCTCAACCATAGCCTAGTACCAACCCAAGAGAAATTAACAACCATGATGATGAATAGAAGTGTCCTCAACCCTCGTAGAAAATTGAGCCTAGTATTTTTTCTGTGATAGTCAATGGTTTAGTATCTAGATTTTTTTAAGGTTTGATAGAGGGAACTGTAACTGCTTGAGTCTTAACCTAATCCCTTCAGGTTAAAATCTGCCCCAGGTGGGAATCAAACCCATGGCCTAGTGCTTACAAGGCAGACATGCTACCAACCAAGCTAACTAGGCTGGCCTTATAGAATTTAGATAACATTGTAATCACAAAAATTTAAACATATCTAAATAAGCAAGAGGTTCGAGGTTCCGTTGTGGACACCCTTGTGCAAAGGTTAATGATCTCAGTGGGGTTAATGCTCCATGGTCTCAACGATGGTCTATGGTCGCCGTTGTGGACGCCCACTAAGGATAGTGAGGGTGGATAATTCAAGAAGGGTCCAATGAGGGTTGATGGTGATTGTAAGTACCTACCTGGAAATAAAACAGTCTGTAATAATGTCAAGTTGATCAATTGAATCCTTATCCTCCCTGGCTTCTTTACATTTTTAACTACAACTTGTAGTTAAGATTCAAGAGAATATCAAATTACAGATTAAAGGCCATTTAAATACAACTTAAAAGGCAAACAGCAAACTGGCAAAAACACAGAAAACACTAAACTTCTGAACTCACAGGATGAACTTTTCATCTTTTCAAAAGCTCAAAATCAAGAAATTCTTTGTTTACATTTTTTCAATCGGGAATCAACCAATCACGTCATGGGATTTTATCAGTGCGGGTTCAAACTTGAATTTGATTGGCTGTTGCGTCAAGAAATCCATGATGGCGTCGAAATTTTTAGACCGCGGAAATTCAAAATTTCAAATTATTTTTGCAAGTTGTGTGTTGAGTGAAGTGAAAAACTTTTGAACTTTGTCTCTTTTCTCTTAGTCTCTTAAGATAGTAACATTAGTAACTGTTTTACTGAGGCTGTTGCGTCAAGAAATCCATGATGGCGTCGAAATTTTTAGACCGCGGAAATTCAAAATTTCAAATTATTTTTGCAAGTTGTGTGTCGAGTGAAGTGAAAAGCTTTTGAACTTTGTCTCTTAAGATAGTAACATTAGTAACTGTTTTACTGGAGGAAATGTTGTTCTTCTTAGATTCATCAAGCTTAAGAATATCCCTTCTTCAGCTCATCTGATTCTCAAAGTTGTATGTACCAACTTGCTATGTAAACTGTAGTGTAAAATGTGATTGTAACATGTTCAAATTCATATCCATCTATTGTTCCTGTTGAGAATGTAGGTTGTTTTACTGGAGGAAATGTTGTTCTTCTTAGATTCATCAAGCTTAAGAATATCCCTTCTTCAGCTCATCTGATTCTCAAAGTTGTAAGTACCAACTTGCTATGTAAACTGTAGTGTAATGTGATTGTAACATGTTCAAATTCATATCCATCTATTGTTCCTGTTGAGAATGTAGGTACCTCACACAAATCATGACAATCTCCTGGGCTGAAGCTCATCCAAAGTAACACAGCCTGTGACAGAAGTCTGTTCTCAGTCTTGTGTGGATTACTGAGAAGCTTGGGGCTATGTTCAATGAATTAACTCTGACATCCTAATCTGCACACAGAAGTCTGTTCTCAGTCTTGTGTGGATTACTGAGAAGCTTGGGGCTATGTTCAATGAATTAACTCTGACATCCTAATCTGCACTCACTTAAAACTTCCTAGCTCTAGAAACTAAGCACTATATATTTTTCATTTTCCCTGTATTCCAGAAAATCCAGTAGATATGTATGTGGGAAAACCATGGGTTTGAAATTCAATAAAGGAAAGAGAAAGACAGAAGCGCAAGCGCACTACAAACTATGTCGATACCTACTGAACTGAAACTGAAACCTCCCTGCTTACTGCTCAAGTCTGCTTCGTTACGTAACGGACCCAAAGGTTTCAAGGTTTCGGTTTCAGTTTCGGAACTCAGATCCGAAACCTTAGAGCGTTTCGAAACCTGGGATCCGGAGCCCTGAAAAGTTTCATTTTTCCCATCACTACTGCACTCACTTCCAACTCCTACATGTAGTTAGTAATGCCTCGATTGTCTCACCAGCTCTAGAAACTAAGCACTATATGTTTTTCATTTTCCCCCTATTCCAGACAATCCAGTAGATATGTGAGAAAACCATGGGTTTGGAATTCAACTTGCTGATATACACACCCATTTTACTGTTGTGCCTCTGGGTCCAACCTTCCGATAACAAGGTGAACTACACCACAAACTGTGAGACACTCAGACTTGGGCAATACATATGTCCCGATCCTGACCCAAAGTATGAATACATTGATAGAAAAACTCAGCAGCCAAAGAACTGTACCAAGGAGAATCTAGCAAGAGGTAAAAATGATTTTCATTGCTGAAATGAAGTACATGCTCAAATTATTTGACCTTTAAATTTAGTAAATTTAATGTTGCTGCTCTTTATTAGGGGATTTATATTCACTATCATCAGCTATGATCTTTTCACAGGAGATTTGCTGACAAACTACTAAGCTATTAAATTGATCTCACCCTAATAAATTATTACAATTTCAATTTTGATTGTTGAATATTTTATTTAAGTAAAGGAATGAATGATCTCATTTAGTCAACTGCTAAATATTTATTAGGGGATTTATATTCACTATCATCAGCTATGATCTTTTCACAGGAGATTTGCTGACAAACTACTAAGCTATTAAATTGATCTCGCCCTATTAAATTATTACAATTTCAAATTTGATAGTTGAATATTTTATTAAAAGGAATGAATGATCTCATTTAGTCAACTGCTAAATATTTGAACGGTATATCTTTCACCGCTGGCTTGGCCTGGACAGAATGGTGCAGAGAGCATATTATGGCACAGAGGAGCATCGAGCAGATAGAGATAGAGGAAGCGACGAATTCAAACCACACAGACCTGAGAGGAAAAAGTTCTATGCTCTTTGCTCTCCGCTCCACTTGCTAAATATTTATTTTCCAGTCCGGTGTATTGCTGCAGATAACATCATCTGTCTGGAAACAGGCAACTCTACCTTCTATAAAGATATGCGATGTCGGTGGACGTAAGTTAGCTACTTATTATTATGGCTAGGTTCCTAAAAATTGGTATTTTGTGTGTAAAGGAGGGGTGTGAACGAAATTGTACAGATAAGCCTTTCTCTGGATTCAGTATATGCACAGCAAAATATGTATTTTAACTTTTTTTTTTTAACATACCTACTAAGGTTTTGAACCCAAGTCCAGATAAAGTTGTAAAACATTATTAATAGAACTAATACCAAGTACTGAGACTCCTGAGGGGAAGACTTGAGAGAGAAGGGATGGGGAAGGGAGGAGGCATGGTATAGGATATGGCAGAGTAGGATAAAGGGTAACTCTGACCTCAAATAAAATTGGGAAAAAGTCAGTAGAAGAAGACCAAGTTCTGCCTCAGTGGTCAAGCAGGAACTTACTCAGGAGGTTGCAGATCACAGTCAAGGCAAATAATGTTGTCCTCAAAATCAAGTAACTGGGAATTTGACAATACCAGGAGACTCAGTCTTATTTTGAACAGTATGTTTATTAAAACACCTTTTTTCTATCATTTCC
Source organism: Diaphorina citri (assembly GCF_000475195.1). Taxonomy (NCBI): domain Eukaryota; kingdom Metazoa; phylum Arthropoda; class Insecta; order Hemiptera; family Psyllidae; genus Diaphorina; species Diaphorina citri. Next base: position 852,889 of record NW_007377440.1, on the reverse strand, counting down.
AGGAATGGCTACTCATTTGAGACTGCTATGCTGTTGTCCATCTTTCTTGGCATGTTTGGGGCAGACCGTTTCTATCTTGGCTATCCAGCCCTGGGTCTGCTGAAGTTCTGCACTCTGGGTTTCATGCTGATAGGCTACCTGGTTGATATTATACTGATAGCCACTCAGATAGTGGGACCAGCTGACGGGTCCTATTACATCATTCCATACTATGGTGCGGGTATAACGATTGTAAGGAGTGATAATGAGACTTATAGAGTACCACAGGACGACTGGTATCAACATCATAACGAACTGTAAATACCTCACCAGAAAGCTACCAGTGCCCAATTTCCTAAAAGGTCTGTGCCAAAGACCCAATAGCACCCAAAATCTACACGAGAGAAAATTTACCATATGGGTTGAAAATTTTTACCGATATTTCTTGAACATTGGACTAACCGTTCTAGAGTAATCTCGTTATAAATATGTAATGTGGATTCTACATTCTACCTTACAGAAATGGAACCAGAAAGCTACCAGTGCCCAATTTCCTAAAAGGTCTGTGCCAAAGACCCAATAGCACCCAAAATCTACACGAGAGAAAATTTACCAAACGGGTTGAAAATTTTTACCGATTTCTTGAACATTGGACTAACCATTCTAGAGTAATCTCGTTATAAATATGTAATGTGGATTCTAGATTCTACCTTACAGAAATGGAAAAAATCTGCCTTACAAAATAGAATAAAATTATGAACACAAATATATTTACAAAAGAGATCATATTTTATGACAGATAAAAACCTTTATTATTGGTACATTGCAGTTGTAAATAACTCCGAAACAAAAGAGAGAAAAAAATCAGTTTCTTAGTTAATATTTAAATTACAAAGGTAAACACAGGAGAAGGGATATGACTGAGAATAGTGTATCATTTTTGCAATGAGTCATGAACTCATGACTTAATATTACGTACCTACTAGTTTTATTGTGTAAACATGTGTGTAAAATAATGAATTTGTAAAATACAACATTAACAAATGATTAGTCAATATTCAAATCTTCTGAATGATTTATGCTTTTTTGAATTATTAAAAGCATCATTGCATGAGTTGTCGAAATACTGATCAATTAGGTCAATTATTTATCTTCGCTGTTGTTTCCACTGGTCGCTATTTTACAAACAACTCGATTGTCCTCAGAGAGGTTTATTGAATTTGAGTCCAAGCTGACTAGAGGGCCAAACATCTTCAATACATTTTCAGAGCAATAGGCGTAGCTTAGAGCAATCGCTGGTGACAGTAGCAATAAGCTACCTAGTCTGGAACACTTCTAACGCAGCTCAGATTAGCTGCTAATATCGTGATGGGCGTAGCTTAGAGCAGTGCTTCTCAAAGTTTTTGCCACGGCGGCACACTTTTTAAGACTCCAAATATCGTTCCCCAAAGATCCAAAGTACAACGCGTTAACCACTGCACCACTGAGGTTGGCATCCTTAGCAATTGTATAACATTATGACCCTCAAAATAAATAAGTGAACGAGTAAAATAATAAGCAATTTGAACCTTTCCAGATCTACAAGCGATTCTCAACTCAGACGATGAGACGGAGAACAGCAGTAACGCGGACTCTGATCATATCCGTTCTCGACTGAGAAAGAGGAAACGAAAACAAAAAGCTGACAAGAAGGAGGGAAAACGAAAGACGTCTAGTCTCCTAATGACTCTGCAAGCCAATCAGAAGAAGAAAACCAAACGACTGAGATCCTTACGAGAGTATTTCGGAGAGGACGAAAATGTGTACATTATGGACGCCAGAACGAGTGGAAATATAGGACGCTACTTGAATGTAAGTAGTTTGGGTCCATTACTTGTTTGTTAGTACCATAGGTTGCTACTTGAATGTAAGTAGTTCGTGTACATTACTTGTTTGTAAGTGAGATAGGATACTTGAATGTAAGTAAATCGGGTACATTGCTTGTTTGTAAGTGAGATAGGACGCTACTTGAATGTAAGTAGTTCGGGTAAATTACTTGTTTGTAAGTACCATAGGACGCTACTTGTATGTAAGTAGTTGGAACTGAACATGGCTTGTTTGTAAGTACCATAGAAAGTACATGACTTCGGGTACATTACTTGTTTGTAACTACCATAGGTTGCTACTTTAATGTATTTCGGGTACATTATTACTTAGAAACTACTTGAATTCAAACAAGCATTCGTGAGTTCGTTTAAGGCTTATCTCACATTAGAAGCGTAGACGTGCGACTTTTATTTGCGCGTAGTCGGCTTCAAAAACAACCTATAGAAATGATAGAGACGTTCTATAAACTATATCACTTTCATAGGTTTTGCAGCAACCTCAGTGGTGTAGTGGTTAGCACGGTGGACTCTGGATCTGGAGGTTGGTGGTTCGAGTCCAAGTCAAGTCATTGAATTTAGCGTAGTTTATCAAGCGAGGAAGGACATTTGTGACAAGCATTTAATGCTCAACACAATTAAAATTCCTTTAGGTTTGGTTTTGCAGGCGACTAGGCGCAAATAAAAGTCACGCGTCTACAGTTCCAATGTGAGACAATCATAGAGCTTCAAAATCTCTATCTACTTAGAAAAACAAGTCAGTTCCCATGGCGTAGTGGTCACTGCGCTCGCCTTGCACGCGGGAGACCCGGGTTCGATTCCCGGCGAGGTAAAGAAATTGTATCATGCAAATAATTGATTCCGTGGTGCACGCGGGAGACCCGGGTTCGATTCCCGGCGGGGTCAAGAAATTTGTATCATGCAAATGATTGATTCCGTGACTGCGTGTTGCGGGGCCCACTCAGCCTCGTGAGGAAAATGAGTAGCTATGACATATAAATGCGCATAGCGACCGGTGCCAGCAGGGTAGGTAAACATTGGATTTTAGGATTATTGAGATATTCGGAAAATCCTACAATGCTGCAGTGAGCACCAAAGTTGTGACATAATAACACGAAGAAACTGCAATTACATTTACTTAGAAAAACAATCCAATTTACTCTGGCCGTTGTCTGTTTCCAGCACTCCTGCACACCCAATGTGTTTGTACAAAACGTATTCGTGGACACGCATGACCCTCGCTTCCCTTGGGTCTCATTCTTTGCTCTCAAATTTATAGAAGCTGGCTCAGAGCTCACCTGGGATTATGCGTACGATATTGGGAGTGTTCCCGACAAGGTTGTCTACTGTTATTGTGGTAGCAGTGAATGTCGCCAGCGATTGCTCTAAGCCAGTGGCTAAGCCAGTGGCTTAGGGTTACATTTCATTGAACAGGGGGTCTTTTCTGACGAAATTCCTGTGAGAGGAGTCCAGTATGTAGGACTATTGCACCCCATTCTTGTCATCGCTTAGGGCAGGGGTCTTGGTTTTGGGGACGTCTGTATCAATGTAGTTTACACAGGAGATTGGTACGTTCTCACGACCATTTGACATGTCCTGGAATAGAATAAAATAGAATATAAGGATAAAGGGTAACTCTGACCTCAAATAAAATTGGGAAAAAGTCAGTAGAAGAAGACCAAGTTCTGCCTCAGTGGTCAAGCAGGAACCTACTCAGGAGGTTGCAGATCACAGTCAAGGCAAATAATGTCATCCTCAATATCAAGTAACTGGGAATTAGACAATAGCAGGAGACTCAGTCTTATTTTGAACAGTATGTTTATTAAAACATCCACAACGGTAGAGAATGACATAGGCATTAACTTACAAGGAATAAATTACACCCATTATTACCGTCGAAATCTAATCCGGAGGTTAGGGGTTCGAGTCAAAACCAATTCAGAAAAGTTAGCAAATTGTGTTTATTATATTCATAAAAGTTACCTAGCAACGTGTATTTATCTTAAAACAACAAATGTGACCTGCGTTCTTCTTTTTAAGTATGAGTAGTGCTTTATTTAAACTGTCAGCCTAGAACACCGTGTTCCATTATACCTCAGTGAGTTGGTTGTTAGTGCGGTGCACATAAGACCTGGAAATCGGTGGTTCGAATCCAAGCCAAGCAATAAAATTTCAACACAAACTTCATCCCTTCACTCACCGTAGCTGCAGTCAGAGGGTTCCCCAGCATAACATACGCAGAGAACGTAAGCAGTGACATGGACACCGGGGTAGTGGCCCAGAAATACACACACAGGGCGTCCAAATACTTGCGCCACTTGAGGTAGTACAGTTCGCGGGCCCGGGTTCGATTCACGCGGGCGGTGAAGAATTTCTCCCAGGCGTACAGCTTGATACTGCGAATCCCCCGCAGGATTTCCGACATGAGCCGAACTCGTTGCACACAGCGCCTCGTCCCGCGTACAGTAGAGACATTTCCCCATGTAGCAGGAGGTATTGTGTGGGCCGGGGAAGTAGGTGGTGTTCAGGCGGGGACTGGCCGTGGCTAGGAAATGAGACATGGGGAATGAGCGGAGTAGAGTTACAGGGACCTGGGGAAAAAAGAATAGAATAGAATACATCTTGTTTATCTTGTTGGGATAGGACTGAAAAGTCCCTTTACCCCTGCAGTCTAACCAAGGTTTTGTAAATTTCGTCATATTATGGGGAACATAAGACACCAATTTAGAGGATTAGATGTTGGGAAAACCGAGAGTGAAAAATGAATGAAGAAAAAAGTCGAGAAGAGCAATCCATAGGACAGTTGCATTAGAGTAAAAATTATGAATAAACGGTCGATTCCTACGACTTCTTTTTTAACTTCTTCAACTTAAAGTTGTGAAAAATCCTAGTCTGGGGGGTCAAAACTCCGAAAAAGTAAATTTAAAAGGTCGAAAATTCAATTTTTATTTGCCGTTCTAATGAAAAAGTTCGAAGAATTGTGACGTCAGATTTCAAGTCAAAATGTGCAGAAACGCTTGCGCACAAACAAATGAAGCGGGAGTCATGAGTTATGACGTCATCGCCTACGGGTTGTGAAGTCAGATTATAAGAAATGGGCACAAACACATTAATGTGCTGCCTGTAAGGGAGCTTTGCTCGGGACAGTTGATGTGACGTCATCGCGTATGGGAGGGTTTGCCGTGACGTCAGTAGGTAAATAAGATTTACCGGTATTTGTGTTTTTTAAAACGAAATTTCATATTTCTACTGGCACTTTAATCCCATAGTATAAATAAAATATTACCGTATACAGCTCTAGAAGTAGTGAGAGGAGAAAGCCAATGTATTCCCCATAATGTCTATCCTTTCCATCTACCACACCAGGGAATGTGATGTTATTAGAATACCATTTGGGTTTGAACACAGCGCGCAATGTATGCTTTTCAGTGTTTGTGATAGCTTTGACTGAAATCAGAAAATAAGAATCATTAATTAACAAGTGTCCATCAGCCTATTTACCTTGGAAGGTAGCAGTGCGCCTACCTTGTGAGCACAAGGGATAAAAAAAAAGATGAGTTTCACTGCCTTTTTTATTGCGGGTTGCGGGTTCGATTCCCGCCCGAGGAGAACTTTATTGCTAAACACATAAGGTTTGTTCTCAGAAGCCTGGCTTTTTCCTATCCCGTGCTTTTTTTCTCTCTTCAATTTCGGGAGTAAAAAACCTCAGCAGTTACAGATACCTGTATCAAACTTCTTGGGGAAAGAACTTTATCAAAATTAAGAGTTATTGTTAAACAGACAGACATTCTAATTCAATGCAAAATATTCTTGCTTAAATTTTTAAACTTGAAAAGAACTCACTTCAACTGTAATAAGTTACTAACCTTTGCCATGGTTGTTTTTACCATCACTTGGGTGTGCTAGTGTCAGAAGGAACTTGAGTTGTGTACCCTTGGTCATGAGATCTGTATATACCACTGTGGAATCACACAGGAATCCACTCAGCCTGCCAATCAGGTTAAGATAGCGGTGAGCTTGGTTAGTTTTTGGCTGGGTGGGTGTGGTGTCAGTGCCGTGATCTATGAGCCAGGCATTCAGCTCAGTAATGTCACTCGGTGAGATTTTTGTTGAACCTGAGATGAAAAATAATGGCATATAATTATGATGTTCATAAGCTCAAAGCATGCTCAGAGGATATTTGCAATCAGTAAAATACAATTACCACTAGACAAAGTCAACAGAAAGAAAAATGGATACTAAAATTAGGGGTTGGGTGGAAGAGTTCCTCCAGGAGAACCCTGCCACTTAAAGCCCGAAAATAACCTCTCTGTTTCGTATACATATAAATATAGAGTGGGCGTCACCTCTAAATATTGACAGCAGAGGAGCGGCAAACCCAGCCAGGTCCGATATTAGCTCGAGTACCTCACAGTACTTACCAATGATTGTAGTCAGAGTCAAAGCCCCAGCATACAGAACCCCATAATGAAATGGTTCGGTGCCTGTTTCTATAAAGTTCACCAGCTGATATAGCAGTAGAGGGGCTGCAAATCCAGCCAGGTCCGATATTAGCTTGAGTGCACCACAGGCGTAAAACTCACGCCCAAAACAGAAGTGAAGGGCGGAGAGTAAAGAGGGTCGGGGGATTTGGGCGTAGCTTGTCCCACCTCGTTCTTCCCGGGCGTCGACTTCGATAGTACTGGTGATCTGAAAGTCAGAATAGTTGGAGAATAGATCAGTTGCGCTTACAAGTCATAGAATAGAGCAGGAAAAATGAGGACCAACGGAATTTTTCTTTTTCTTTTACGACTTCTAGATACCGAGATAAATCGATTTATACCGGTAAATCGTGAACTTTGACGTCACGGCATACGCTCCCGTAGGCGATGACGTCATAATTCCTGACTCCCGCTTCGTTTGTTTGTGCGCAAGCGTTTCTGCGCATTTTGACGTGAAATCTGACGTCACAACTCTTTGAACTTTTTCATTAGAACAGAAAATGAAAATTGAATTTTTGACCTTTTACAGTTACCACTGGGGGTGTTACCGCTGTGTTTTTTGCCTGAAAAGAGAGAGAATTTTACTATTTTAGTGTTCACTTCTTTCCAGATTTCTTACTAATTCAACTTGGGAAGCCTGGAGTCTGGCTTGGAATGTAGCGCTGTACTAAGTACCTAACCTATAAGCGCTGGGGCGCGGGTTTAATAGATCAGTTGCGCTTACTTGGGTGATGTTTCAAAGTCATAAAGCAGGAAAAATGAGGACCAACGGAATTTTTCTTTTTCTTCTACTTCTAGATATCGGGATAAATCGATTTAAAAAATACCGCTAAATCGTGAACTTTGACGTCACGGCATAGACTCCCGTAGTCATAATTCATGACTCGATCAGGAACTAGAAAGTCCTGGGTTCAAGGTCAGAGCTTTGAAAAGCTAAGGTGGCGGAATTATCGAGCAGGTATGAGCATTTGGGCAATATTTAAAAGTATTTGATTGGTGATGAAAATACAAAGACCACATTATTTAAAAGGATTTGATTGGTGATGAAAACCCAAACACCAGCTCGCTCTAGCGGAAAGTAAATGTCGAGTTAGGACGTTTTTGGAGTAGTCATAGGACGGTCAACCTACCGTACTGTCCTTGAAAAGCTGTATTTTTGTAAGCATACCTACATAAGTCGGAAATACAGGGCCCTGTAGCCAGGAGCTATGAGAAGTCGTGGACAAAAAGTAATTAATTTCTACAGGTATCCCACTATACCTATGTCTTTAATGCCTTCACCTATGTATATCTTTGTATGTATTATCTATTTATCTATGTACTGTCTTCAGTCAGGAATATAATCTTATAAACCGCCTGCGTATGAGAAGGCGTAAGGTAATGGATGAACTACCTCCTTAACAGATAGTGTAGTCAATTATAATGAAAAGAATTAACGGAAAACTTGAAGCTTCCAGTGGCAAATTGTAAGGCGTAAGGTAATGGATGAACTACCTCCTTAACAGATATAGTGTAGTCAATTATAATGAAAAGAATTAACGGAAAACTTGAAGCTTCCAGTGGCAAATTGTAAGTTCATACAAGTTTAGAAATAGGTATCAGTTGTTAGTAGCGGAAATATCGGTTGTTTCCATTAATCGTATGAGAAATATTTCATAGGGAAAACTGTAAACGAAGTTAACGAAGGTTTCATTGTCCCGAAAGCCAAGAGAGGAGGACAGCATAGGAGAACGCAAACCGTTCGGAGGATGAACCTTTTCTGTCTGGGATAAAGTTAGCTCTGGATGGAAATCGAACCCGCAACCTAGCGCTTACAAGGCAGACGAGCTAATTTCTAAGCTAACTAGGCATAATATTATAGACCTGAATGGGTTGCATTCTAAAACAGAAGTCTCAGGAAAAAAAAGGTTATAGCAAGCATAAAGTTAGCAGTTGAATAGATTGTTCTTCATAGAAAAAAAAGTAATTTTAATGCCTTCACCTATGTATATCTATGTATGTATTATCTATTTATCTATGTACTGTCTTCAGGTAGGAATATAATCTTATAAACCGCCTCCGTATGAGAAGGCGTAAGGTAATGGATGAACTACCTCCTTAACAGATAGTGTAGTCAATTATAATGAATTAACGGAAAGCTTGAAGCTTCCAGTGGCAAATTGTAAGGCGTAAGGTAATGGATGAACTACCTCCTTAACAGATAGTGTAGTCAATTATAATGAATTAACGGAAAGCTTGAAGCTTCCAGTGGCAAATTGTAAGTTCATATAAGTTTAGAAATATCGGTTGTTTCCATTAATCGTATGAGAAATATTTCATAGGGAAAACTGTAAACGAAGGTTTTATTGTCCCAAAAGCGAAGAGAGCAGGAACAGTAACTGCTAAGGTCTTATCGTTCCGAAAGCGATGAAAAGAGAACAGGATAGGAGAATGCAAACCGTTCCGAGGATGAACCTTTTCTGTCTGGGATAAAGTTAGCTCTGGATGGAAATCGAACCCGCAACCTAGCGCTTACAAGGCAGACGAGCTAATTTCTAAGCTAACTAGGCATAATATTATAGACCTTAATGGGTTGCATTCTAAAACAAGTCTCAGGAAAAAAAAGGTTATAGCAAGCATTCAGTTAGCAGTTGAATAGATTGTTCTTCATAGAAAAAAAAGTAATTTTCTGGTGTGAATATCACATGACTTTCTATTTCACATAAAAACAAACAACTTTTACTTTCAATTAAATTGGTGTACTTTTCCTTTTGATTTGCATGATCTATTAGCATTTACGTATTATTTACATGAGTAAAATCTATTAAAAGTTATATAGGTACCTACACAGAAAATAATGTGTTACAGTACAAAAATTAACTTTTGGATTATTCTTTAAATATGCAGGGTGTATTGAAGTTGTAAATTCCTATGAGTCATAAACCAGGATGTGAATCTCTTAACAGTTAGTATCACCCTGTAGGTATACAACACAGCTTTACATTCAAGTTTGAAATGTTGCTCTCAACTGCTCGTATTATTCCATTCATTTTGATCTGCCTTTATATTAATCCACGCTTAAGGATTAAATGCGGCTGAATTACATTGAAATTCTGAAATCATATGCGAGATTAAAATTCGCATTTAGTTTCATTCTGTAATGCAGAATGCACTTTTAGTTTCATTTTATAAAACCGAGTCAATTAATTGGACTTAAAATGATCTATTACTTCTGTGACTACACTTGAGTGCGAAAAATTTGAGACATTGTATGATATTCAATTACTTCATATTCATAACAATGAATAGTGGGTGTGCCAAAATTACCAATTTCATTAAATGAAAGAGAAGTAGGTAACTATGTACCCGTATTACAAGACTTTTTTTAGAGGTTTTTATAGAGGGAAATGTAACTGTCGAGGAAAAATCGTCCCGAAATCGAAGAAAGAAGGACAGGGGTTCAAGGTCAGAGCTTTGAAAAGCTAAGGTGGCGGAATTATCGAGCAGGTATGAGCATTTGGGCATTATTTAAAAGTATTTGATTGGTGATGAAAATATAAAGACCACATTATTTAAAAGGATTTGATTGGTGATGAAAACCCAAACACCAGCTCGCTTTAGCGGGAAGTAAATGTCGAGTTAGGACGTTTTTGGGGTAGTTCATAATCTAGTCTCTGGAAACACCTGCCCATCTGTAACCATGCACCATCTCTATGTCCTTACCCTCAAGTCTCTTGTAATATGTAGAAATATCTCTATAAGTAGCGCGGTCAAACTTTCTTGACTTGGCGGGGCGGAGCGTAAAAAAAATAAAAAAAAAAAAAAAAAAAAAAAAAAAAAAAAACAGGAAATAGAGAAAAAGTAATATGAAAGAGGAATGATGAGAAGGTAATGAAACTGAATACAAAATATCTAATGAAAAATAAATAATAATAAGAGGAAGAAGAAAATCAAGAAGCTAAAACTGTTTAATTACTTTTAAAACCCCTACAAAAATGGAGAATGCTTCCAAAAAATTTGAAGATCGGAAAGAAGAAGAAGGAGGGGGAGAAGGAGGAGGGAAAAAAGTTAAAGAAAAAGAAAGAAGTAATTAAAAAACAATTAAAGAGAGGAAATAACTTTGAAAAAATTAAGAAAAACAAACATATTTTTGAAATAAAGAAGAGTATAAGGAAATAAAGAATGGAAGATTTTATTATTTCCGGAGTGAAATATGGAGGGAGGGAAAATTTGGGAAGGAGAAAGAGAGAAGTTCCTATGATATACAGTGTGTCCCATAAGTTCTTCTGGACCCCCCTGTATATTTAAAGGCGTAAGAATTTCCAGCCAGATTGGATGATAGCGCGTCTATCTTGTAAACGCTAGATCACGGCTTCGATTTCCGCCAGGGTGAACATTATACTTAACAGATAAAGTTCGTTCTCGGAACGGCTGGCTTTCTCCTATCATGTCCTTCTCTCTTCGCTTTCGGAACGATAAGATCTCACTTGTTACAGTTCCCTCTATCAAACCTTTTGGGAAAAGTTACAATTTATTTATTTCAAGCGGTGGGGAAGGACTTATGAGCCATACTGTATAGGTAACAGCGGGAATTTATTTGTGGGGGAAACAAATAACAAAATCAAGAACATTTTGTTCATGAGGAGAGGAGGAGAGGGTGAGGAGGGGTAGAAAGAAAGGGAGAGAGGGATAGGAACTATGAAATCAAATTGTGAGGGAGGGGGAAGGAGAGGGAGAGGAGGAGGGGGTGAGGAGGGGTAGAAAGAAAGGGAGAGAGGGATAGGAACTATGAAATCAAATTGTGAGGGAGGGGGAAGGGTGAGTAGTCGATTATACCTAAAATTTAACGTAGAAAACGAATATGCAATAAAAAATAGGGGTTCTAATTTAAAAATCAAAAGTTGGTACCCGATTCGCGGACTTCGCGAAATTTTTCGCGAATCGCAATATTGCCAAAATGTCCGCTTCAAAAATCAAAAAGTTTCGGGTTTTTTTGTTTTTCGAAATTTCGAACAGGCTCCGAGAAAATCAATTAAAGCATAAATTCTGGGACACCCTGTATATGCTTTCAACATTTTCGACACATTTTAAAATTAACCAGGTTCCTGCTCGCTCACACCGCACAAAACGAATTTTTCTTCGTCACAATTTCTTTTTCTTTTTCGGTCTCGGGTCGTAGGTATACAAATAGTGTGTTCACATTGCCAGCGAAGAAAAAGTCCGAAAAATTGCAACTTGGAACGAAGAAAAATTCGTTCAGTGTGAACTGTGAACGGTTAAACAGCCTCTTTGGTTTTCTCCAAATGATGTCTGTCTCCATTCTGCATGAGAAAATCAAACACCGCCACATCAACCAGATCCAATATGAACTCTCTGTCATACCTGAAACCATATGTGAAAAGTTACACAGAGATCACAGATATGAAAATCATCGTAGAGCTTAATTTTTCTTCCAAGTGGAGAAGGATGATTTGTTAGTCGTTACTGAGTTTGAAACAATAGTGCTTATTTGTTTATACTGCTCACATAGGACTATAGAGTCCCTTTACTTCAGCAGTAGGCTACTATTGTTACTGTGGTCAAATTCTCAAATTACCTATATGGAGGATAAAATTTCATACCTCAACTGGGATTGAACCCACGCCCTCCTGTTTATAATAAAATCAGCTGATATTTGTTTATACTGCTCACATAGGACTATAGAGTCCCTTTACTTCAGCAGTAGGCTACTATTGTTACTGTGGTCAAATTCTCAAATTATATGGAGGATAAAATTCCATACCTCAGCTGGGATTGAACCCACGCCCTCCTGTTTGTAATAAAATCAGCTGATAAAAAAAAAAAATAATAGCCGAAAGAGAAATAATAGAAAGCAATAAATAACTACCTCTGTGCGACATTATCCAAGCAATACTTCTCGTCTCTCTCCCACGCCTTGGTCTTCCCTCCATAACTCCTCTGATACGGACTAGGCAGCTTCTCTACCGGCGTGTTCTCCAAATATAGGATAACCGCACCAGCCACTGTCTTGCCGGCACACAGCGCCTCGTCCCGCGTACAGTAGAGACATTTCCCCATGTAGCAGGAGGTATTGTGTGGGCCGGGGAAGTAGGTGGTGTTCAGGCGGGGACTGGCCGTGGCTAGGAAATGAGACATGGGGAATGAGCGGAGTAGAGTTACAGGGACCTGGGGAAAAAAGAATAGAATAGATAATAGAATATATGTATCTTGTTTATCTTGTTGGGATAGGACTGAAAATTCCCTTTACTCCCGCAGTCTAACCAAGGTCTTATATATTTCGTCAAATTATGGGGAACATAAGACACCAATTTAGAGGATTAGATGTTGGGAAAACCGAGAGTGAAAAATGAATGAAGAAAAAAGTCGAGAAGAGCAATCCATAGGACAGTTGCATTAGAGTAAAAATTATGAATAAACGGTCGATTCCTACGACTTCTTTTTTAACTTCTTCAACTTAAAGTTGTGAAAAATCCTAGTCTGGGGGGTCAAAACTCCGAAAAAGTAAATTTAAAAGGTCGAAAATTCAATTTTTATTTGCCGTTCTAATGTTCAAAGAGTTGTGAAGTCAGATTCTAAGAAATCCGCACAAACACATTAATGTGCTGCCTGTAAGGGAGCTTTGCTCGGGACAGTTGATGTGACGTCATCGCGTATGGGAGGGTTTGTCGTGACGTCAGTAGGTAAATAAGATTAAGATTTACCGGTATTTGTGTTTTTTAAAACGAAATTTCATATTTCTACGGGGACTTGAATCCCATAGTATAAATAAAATATTACCGTATACAGCTCTAGAATAAGTGAGAGGAGAAAGCCAATGTATTCCCCATAATGTCTATCCTTTCCATCTACCACACCAGGGAATGTGATGTTATTAGAATACCATTTGGGTTTGAACACAGCGCGCAATGTATGCTTTTCAGTGGTTGTGATAGCTTTGACTGAAATCAGAAAATAAGAATCATTAATTAACAAGTGTCCATCAGCCTATTTACCTTGAAAGGTAGCATTGCGCCTACCTTGTGAGCACAAGGGATAAAAAAAAAGATGAGTTCCACTGCCTTTTTTATTGCGAGTTGCGGGTTCGATTCCCGCTGTAGGTGGTGTTCAGGCGGGGACTGGCCGTGGCTAGGAAATGAGACATGGGGAATGAGCGGAGTAGAGTTACAGGGACCTGGGGAAAATAGAATAGAATATATCTTGTTGGGATAGGACTGAAAATTCCCTTTACCCCCGCAGTCTAACCAAGGTTTTGTAAATTTCGTCATATTATGGGGAACATAAGACACCAATTTAGAGGATTAGATGTTGAGAAAACCGAGAGTGAAAAATGAATGAAGAAAAAAGTTGAGAAGAGCAATCCATAGGACAGTTGTATTAGAGTAAAAATTATGAATAAACGGTCGATTCCTACGACTTCTTTTTTAAAGTTGTGAAAAATCCTAGTCTGGGGGGTCAAAACTCCGAAAAAGTAAATTTAAAAGGTCGAAAATTCAATTTTTATTTGCCGTTCTAATGAAAAAGTTCGAAGAATTGTGACGTCAGATTTCAAGTCAAAATGTGCAGAAACGCTTGCGCACAAACAAATGAAGCGGGAGTCATGAGTTATGACGTCATCGCCTACGGGTTGTGAAGTCAGATTATAAGAAATGGATTTTTTGTGGGCACTTGATTTATTTTGGGAGGAACGACTTGGCGGGGTCTTTTTTATGCCACGAAGTGGTATTTTTTGGGGTTTCTATTATTTGTTGATTTGGATCCAGCACAAACAAAATAGGAAATAGATATCATATCATTTATTTTGGATACCCAAACACCTGAAAACAGAAATTTGACAATAATAGTCAATATGCAGTCTGGCAGGGGGACATTAAACAGGAAGTAGACCAGCCTGAATTCCCCTTGCTAGAGAAAGAGCAAAGGTTGAGTGCAAAACAGTATCTACTTGTAAAATTTGTAGCCAAAACCAAATGACAGCCCTAAGCAATCACCCTAGTTAAGGCTGATTGAGATTGAGAGGCTGACGAAAAACACCGACCACTTGTCATCTAAAAACAAGATAGGTAGATTCTCAAACTCTACCATCTTACATGGTACTTGGTACCTACATGAGACATGACCTACACCAATTTTGAAATCCTTGTCCTTACCTTTTGACAAGGCTTGTAGACCCAGGATCACTATCAGTTAATCAGCTTCCTTCTACACTACAAAAATTGTAAAAGATCAAGGAAAAACATCATTTCCAGAGGAAAATTCAAAGGAAAAACGAAAAATTTTCACAGATTTTCCCGGAACTGCCATTATTAACAGAGAAACGCTTGCGCACAAACAAATGAAGCGGGAGTCATGAGTTATGACGTCATCGCCTACGGGTTGTGAAGTCAGATTATAAGAAATGCGCACAAACACATTAATGTGCTGCCTGTAAGGGAGCTTTGCTCGGGACAGTTGATGTGACGTCATCGTGTATGGGAGGGTTTGCCGTGACGTCAGTAGGTAAATAAGATTTACCGGTATTTGTATTTTTTAAAACGAAATTTCATATTTCTACTGGGACTTGAATCCCAAAGTATATGTAAATAAAATATTACCGTATACAGCTCTAGAAGTAGTGAGAGGAGAAAGCCAATGTATTCCCCATAATGTCTATCCTTTCCATCTACCACACCAGGGAATGTGATGTTATTAGAATACCATTTGGGTTTGAACACAGCGCGCAATGTATGCTTTTCAGTGGTTGTGATAGCTTTGAGTGAAATCAGAAAATAAGAATCATTAATTAACAAGTATCCATCAGCCTATTTACCTTGGAAGGTAGCAGTACGCCTACCTTGTGAGCACAAGGGATAAAAAAAAAGATGAGTTTCACTGCCTTTTTTATTTCATAGCAATGAAACAACTAGGTTTTTCGTTTTCATCATGTAGTGCAGGTTGCGGGTTCAATTCCTGTCCGAGGAGAACTTTATTGCTAAACACATAAGGTTCGTTCTCAGAAGCCTGGCTTTTTCCTATCCCGTGCTTTTTTTCTCTCTTTGAATTCGGGAGTAAAAAACCTCAGCAGTTACAGATACCTGTATCAAACTTCTTGGGGAAAGAACTTTATCAAAATTAAAGAAAATGATCGAGAGTTATTGTTAAACAGACAGACATTCTAATTCAATGCAAAATATTCTTGCTGAAATTTTTAAACTTGAAAAGAACTCACTCCAACTGTAATAAGTTACTAACCTTTGCCATGGTTGTTTTTACCATCACTTGGGTGTGCTAGTGTCAGAAGGAACTTGAGTTGTGTACCCTTGGTCATGAGATCTGTATATACCACTGTGGAATCACACAGGAATCCACTCAGCCTGCCAATCAGGTTAAGATAGCGGTGAGCTTGGTTAGTTTTTGGCTGGGTGGGTGTGGTGTCAGTGCCGTGATGTATGAGCCAGGCATTCAGTTCAGTAATGTCACTCGGTGAGATTTTTGTTGAACCTGAGATGAAAAATAATGGCATATAATTATGATCTTCATAAGCTCAAAGCATGCTCAGAGGATATTTGCAATCAGTAAAATACAATTACCACTAGACATTTAACCTTAAGTATATCACTGTGACCAGAATATCCCCCCTTACAAGATGCTTAGGGGTAACCAAACACATTCAGAAGAGACTATGGATCCAGGCATAAACTACATGCACTCTATTAACTTGAATTATACTTACCATGCAAAATTTTCATCTGGGTCACCAAGTTCTTGTACTTATTCTGAATGTACTCGGATCTAGATTCAATGAGGAAATATGGGTCCAAATGGTCCAACTCGTATAGGATCTCCCGATGTATTTCATTGCTAATGTTTGCATACTTCCCTCGCCACACTTTCCGTGCATTGTTGACATAGTTCTTGTTGATTCTATTAGAGTTCCGTTCCTCATAAACATCATTGTGAGCTGTACTCGGATCTAGTTTCAATGAGGAAATATGGGTCCAAATGGTCCAACTCGTATAGGATCTCCCGATGTATTTCATTGCTAATGTTCGCATACTTCCCTCGCCACACTTTCCGTGCATTGTTGACATAGTTCTTGTTGATTCTATTTGAGTTCCGTTCCTCATAAACATCATTGTGAGTATTCTTATGTGCCTTGAGGTGCTCCCTCTTAATGGACAGTGTGGGGTCGAGGTTTACCCTCATTAGGATAATTACATTGAGGAGAAGTATGAGGAGTATGATGAATATGTAGTATTTGACAAGTCTGATTCTAAACACTGAGGAAAACATTTCTTTTTTTCTTCTTCTTCTTTTCAATAAATTACCTCTAGTATTGCACAATTTCTGTGTATTTTACTTAAATCACTAAGTAGGTACCTAGGTATTATTGCACTATCTAGTTTAAATGATGGTACATCCTGTTTAGAACAATAAAGCATCTCTTAAATAAATCTTGATATGTCAAAGGATAATCTTTGAAGATAACAACATTTTTCTGCTTTGATGGTACATCCTGTTTAGAACAATAAAGCATCTCTTAAATAAATCTTGATATGTCAAAGGATAATCTTTGAAGATAACAACATTTTTTCTGCTTAGTTTGTTTCTAGTGATTTTGAAAGATATCGGGGAGCCTTTTCCTCTTTTTTCTTTTCATCAAGATAAATTTTGACTTTCCTTAGTAATATCCCAGGGATGAATTTGATCTCTTATGAAATAATAAGACCAAAATGAATCCTGTAAATCAATTGTTTTCTTGGCATCAATTTTATTTCTATTATTTGTTGATTTGGATCCAGCACAAACAAAATAGGAAATAGATATCATATCATTTATTTTGGATTCACAAACACCTGAAAACAGAAATTTGACAATAATAGTCAATATGCAGTCTGGCAGGGGGACATTAAACGGAAAGTAGACCAGCCTGAATTCCCCTTGCTAGAAAAAGAGCAAAGGTTGAGTGCAAAAGGGTATCTACTTGTAAAATTTGTAGCCAAAACCAAATGACAGCCCAAAGCAATCACCCTAGTTAAGGCTGATTGAGAGGCTGACGAAAAACACCGACCACTTGTCATCTAAAAACAACATAGGTAGGTAGATTCTCAAACTCTACCATCTTACATGGTACCTACATGAGACATGACCTACACCAATTTTGAAATCCTTGTCCTTACCTTTTGACAAGGCTTGTAGACCCAGGATCACTATCAGTTAATCAGCTTCCTTCTACACTACAAAAATTGTAAAAGATCAAGGAAAAACAACATTTCCAGAGGAAAATTCAAAGGAAAAGCGAAAAATTTTCACAGATTTTCCCGGAACTGCCAGCTTTTGTTACATTTTAAAAATTTGAAATTTCATGTGCGAGAAGATAGTGCCATTTGACTTCTCATGTGTGAGAAGTTAGCGATTGTTGACTCGTGGAGGTAAAGTAGTGGTGGATTTCTTGTATTTTATATGAAAGTGAAGCTAAATGTAGGTCATGGAGGTAGATCCAGAGGCGATAGCATGTTGAATGCACCGTTTCCAATGTATCACTAAAGTTGGTACCACGTGGCGCGTAGAAGTGGTTTACCCAGGATGGGATGACCATCTGCAAATATCAACCGCAATTCTATCAACACCAACATTTTGACACCGGTGTGCTATATAAACATTTTACACTAACAGCTATGTATCTACTTTAATTTCTGCTCTCGGTACTCTATGGGTAATTTGGAGGACCTTTGGCTGAAATATGAATCATCTTTATCATGGTGATAGGAATGGGACTTTGATAACGAGCGAGGGTTCTTCTATTGAATAAATCTTCACAACAAGTAGAATGCCAAGAGGCCAAGACCTATGCTGAACCTTACCGACTATAGCTTACCATTCGGAAGATCCTGAGTTCAATGCTGACCACCGACAGAAAATTTGGTCTCGTATTGCAATTGAAAAAAAAATTCAACAGGTTTCTTTCTGGCCCTCTTCTGTTAACCGGCACTTAAATGATAGTTTTAGTGTCTTTTTCCTCCCATGTGATGAGAGACTTTCAGGATGGGCATACTACGACACAGACCACACGAATCTATTGTAGCAGTTGTTTCATTACCACGAATTAAATTCGGCTAAGAAACATTCAAAGTGCAAACAGGAGAAAATATACAAAGCTTCTTCTCCTAACTAATCTTGAAAAAAGGCGAATCACTTTTTGGATCCATTGTTCAGAAGATACACAAGTTGAGAAAAAAAAAAAAAAAGTTGAGCCTAGGCCTATCTGGAAGTCCTTGAGCCGAACAGCATACATATTTGTATATTAAGCCTATGCCCTCCTCGCATATCACATTTTATTTCCTTAAGACACACACACTGGTCGAGTCATCTCTTGCAAAGCCAACTGAAGCAAAGTTTGACTTCAAATGTGGAATTTTGTCCCCCAAAGAGTTGGAGAAAAACAGGGTGGCCCAAAGAAAGGGTCTTGCTGTACCGTGTTGGATTGAAAACGGAGAATTTGTTTCAATATGGGTATGCATATCCTAAAAAAAAAAAAAAAAAAGGTTTGACAGAGGGAACTGTAACTGCTATGGTCTTATCGTCCCAAAATCGAAGAGAGAAGGAAGACAGGATAGGAGAAAGCCAGCCGTTCCGAGAACGCACATTATCCCATCAGGATAAAATCCGCCCCGGGCGGGAATCGAACCCGCGGCCTAGCGCTTACAAGGCAGACGCACTACCAACTAAGCTAACTAGGCTGGCAAAACACTCGTGTAGATACTTCATTTTGGAAATATCTCTAGACATCTTTAAATATTTAATAGATCCATTATTGAGCATAATTATGTAGGATTTGAAATAATGGAAGAACTTAATATTATCATCCTCGCATCGTGAAATACGTGGGTATCATGCCTTGACTCTTAGGTTTATGGAAGACAATTCTATTGCACCTACATATGTACATATACTATTTTGGCAACCCAAACTTTGCGCAGTCCGTCAATAAATTTTATTGATTGTTGCTCATTAACATTAACCCATCGCATTGGGGAGTCCCACGAAGCTAAGTGCACTCCAAAATTCAAGCAAAAAGCCGAAAAATCTTTGGCCCCGCCGGGAATCGAACCTGGGACTTTTGGCAACAAAGCGATCACGATATAACACATTTGTCTTCGCCTGCTGTTTGGTCTGTACCATGCTTAGCTGCTGCACGTCTAGCTACTAACACAGCATCGTTAGGTACATAGGATACTCGGACTCCGCCGTAGTATGCTTTACGTCGTGGTAACCTGGAATAAGAAATAAATCAAGTTAAAACTACAACTGTCTACAATAAGCCAGTTGCGCTGACTTAGGTAAGATTTCAAAGTCAAAGAGGAGAACCTATATAAATCCTCTTCTTCTTCCCCACTGGATGATGAAGATGAAGAACACGTAGAACATCCTCCCCCTCCCTCATTTCTACCGGGAGAGGGGAAGTGGGAGGAGCTTGTAGAGGTGGAGGGCTGTGATTGGTAGACTCCGCCCCCTCCCCCTCCCCTATCACGATGAGAGTGCTTGTAGGAGGAGCTACCACTGGGGGTGTTACCGCTGTGTTTTTTGCCTGAAAAGAGAGAGAATTTTACTATTTTAGTGTTCACTTCTTTCCAGATTTCTTACTTAATTCAACTTGGGAAGCCTGGAGTCTGGCTTGGAATGTAGCGCTGTACTACCTAACCTATAAGCGCGTTCACTTCTTTCCAGATTTCTTACTTAATTCAACTTGGGAAGCCTGGAGTCTGGCTTGGAATGTAGCGCTGTACTACCTAACCTATATAAGCGCTATAGGTCGCGGGTTTAATTCCCGCTGGGAGCAGCCTTGAACTTACCCTATGTACACGACACATCTTTAGAAGTTCTGTGTCCATAAATAGTCGAAGACCGTCGATCGATTAGGTGAATCTATGTTATCGAGGCAAAGCGGACGCTTTCAGTCAACATCGATCGACAGCCGTCGACCAAGTGTAGACACAGCTTAACGCATTTGAATTTCGAGGTAGGTCACTATTTCGATTCCTGCCCGGGGGGATCCTGAACAGCCTCCCTCCTTCTCTCTTTAATTTTGGGAAGATAAGGATTCCCTTGTTACATTTCCCTCTATCAAAGCTGTACCCTAAATCACCAAAGTATGGAAAAGTATCTTACAAGTGTAATAGCCAATGGAAAAGCAAAATTTTAAATTTGGACGAATCATATCAAAATATGGAATTGTAAATACTTTTCCATACTTTGGTGATTTAGGGCACTGGTCAAAATACAATTTGCTTTTGGCTAGAAAATTTTTACGAGTGGATGCAGGATGCCCTTCGCACTCAGCTTTTGTGTATTTTTTTAGCAAGGGAAATTCAGACTGATATCCTCCCTGTGTGAAGTCCCCCAGCCAGACTTTCTAGTTATCAAAAATAAGGAACAGAAATTTACCATGTCTGCCACGAGATGGCGCCGGTTCCACCTCCTCCTCCTCACTCATCTCTCCCTCTTCAGTCTCCTCTCCCTCATTCTCCTCCACCTGGAACCTCACACTCCTATCCTTCTTTTTCCCATCCTGCCTCTTCCTATGTCCATTCAACTCGGGCATTGAAGAGGACACATCGTCTGAATCAGCCAGGCTGAGTTTCTTCAGGTTAGATTTGAGCAGATTATCAAACGAGTGGTTCTGTTCTTTGTTCAAACTGTTCCTGTGAGTTCCATAAGATTCCGGTAGGTCGCGCTGGTGTTCTAGTCTCTCAGTTCGATATTCATCCGGGAGATCGCGCTCACTATCACGCGTTAGATAATACAGTATGTCTTGTGAGCTCGTCTGACTCTCGAGGGATTTTTCTTCTACGACTTCTAGAGCCCGAGATAAATCGATTTAAAAAATACCGGTAAATCGTGAAGTTTGACGTCACGGCATACGCTCCCGTAGGCGATGACGTCATAATTCATGACTCCCGCTTCGTTTTTTTGTGCGCAAGCGTTTCTGCGCATTTTGACGTGAAATCTGACGTCACAACTCTTTGAACTTTTTCATTAGAACAGCAATTAAAAATTGAATTTTCGACCTTTTAAAGTTACTTTTTCGGAGTTTTGACCTCAGATTTGGATTTTTCACAACTTTTTACGTAGGAATTGACCTTTTATTAATAATATTTTCCCAATTGCAACTCCTCCATTCCCGCTGGGAGCAGCGTTGAACTTGCCCTATGTACACGACACATCTTTAGAAGTTCTAAACTGTGTCCATAAATAGTCGAAGACCGTCGATCGATTAGGTGAATGTATGTTATCGAGGCAAAGCGGACGGTTTCAGTCAACATCGATCGACAGCCGTCAACCAAGTGTAGACACAGCTTAACGCGTTTGAATTTCGAGATAGGTCACTATTGCGATTCCTGCCCGGGGTTATCCTGAACAGCCTCCCTCCTTCTCTCTTTAATTTTGGGACGATAAGGATTCCCTTGTTACATTTCCCTCTATCAAAGCTGGTCAAAATACATTTGCTTTTGGCTAGAAAATTTTTACGAGTGGATGCAGGATGCCCTTCGCACTCAGCTTTTGTTATTTTTTTTAGCAAGGGAAATTCAGACTGATATCCTTCCTGTGTGAAGTCCCCCAGCCAGACTTTCTAGTTATCAAAAATAAGGAACAGAAATTTACCATGTCTGCCACGAGATGGCGCCGGTTCCACCTCCTCCTCCTCACTCATCTCTCCCTCTTCAGTCTCCTCTCCCTCATTCTCCTCCACCTGGAACCTCACACTCCTATCCTTCTTTTTCCCATCCTGCCTCTTCCTATGTCCATTCAACTCGGGCATTGAAGAGGACACATCGTCTGAATCAGCCAGGCTGAGTTTCTTCAAGTTAGATTTGAGCAGATTATCAAAAGAGTGGTTCTGTTCTTTGTTCAAACTGTTCCTGTGAGTTCCGTAGGATTCTGGTAGATCGCGCTCGTGTCGCCTGTCTAGATCTCTCTCAGTTCGATATTCATCCGCTAGGTCGTCAACTCGGGCATTGAAGAGGACACATCGTCTGAATCAGCCAGGCTGAGTTTCTTCAGGTTAGATTTGAGCAGATTATCAAACGAGTGGTTCTGTTCTTTGTTCAAACTGTTCCTGTGAGTTCCATAAGATTCCGGTAGGTCGCGCTGGTGTTCTAGTCTCTCAGTTCGATATTCATCCGGGAGATCGCGCTCACTATCACGCGTTAGATAATACAGTATGTCTTGTGAGCTCGTCTGACATTCCTAAAAATGTCAGGCAATTTAAGAAATTATTTTATACTTTCCCTGGGCATTTTATAGAATGCCAAACAACGTTTTTAGGTAAAGTATATAATGACTTGAAACGCGCCATTACAAATAAAGCAGCTGCCAGTCTGTGACTGGTTCCTGATCACAGCAAAACCATCATTCAATTTGAAATTATAGAAATTTATAATATGGATAAAATAGGATAACCTTGTTCATCCAACTCGAA
The DNA here is from genome assembly GCF_000475195.1 of Diaphorina citri. Classification (NCBI taxonomy): domain Eukaryota; kingdom Metazoa; phylum Arthropoda; class Insecta; order Hemiptera; family Psyllidae; genus Diaphorina; species Diaphorina citri. The sequence goes on along the minus strand of NW_007377440.1, from coordinate 830,111 downwards.
TAGGACTGAAAAAAGTCCGTTCACCCCAGCAGTATAACCAAAGCAAAGGTCCACTATATCCATCTAACTAAACCAAGGTCTACGGGTCCCATATTTTAGGACTTTAGACATTTTTAGAAGTACCTATTTTAGGAGATAATAAGTCTCCTTATTTTCGGAAAAATCTAAACAAGGTCTCATATTTATTATATGGGTCCTCATTTTAGGACACTTACCCTACTTGTACTCTTACCTCATCGCAAGCGCTGCACCTTGGCTTGAGCGTTTCTGCATGATGCCGTCCACAATATAGTTTATCTCCCCTATAGAAGTAGATAAGGTCTACCAGTAGTTCATTGCATACGCTGCAAGTAAAGCAACCTGGGTGCCAACAGGAGTTGGGTCCGGCCCTGGACGCAAACACTGACATGTCGGATGTTTGAAGTTCATCCTCACACTGGGGAGAAAACAGGGGCGGACACATTAAATTAGAATACAGGGGCGGACACATTGAATAAGAATATATTACATATTATGAAGCAGCCTGGATGCCAACAAGAGTTGGGTCCGGCCCTGGACGCAAACACTGACATGTCGGATGTTTGAAGTTCATCCTCACACTGGACACTGGGGAGAAAACAGGGGCGGACACATTGAATTAGAATACAGGGGCGGATTGAATAATTAGAAAGAAAGAAGAAAAAAAACATTAACTCTCCTCCTCTCACGCTTTGCTTTCTTCTCTTTCCAAGAATCAGTGAATTTCTTGTTACAACTTGTTTCTGTATAGCTGCGTTTACCACACTTCAAACCGATGCCGATGGACAATAATACCTATGTATGTAGGTACCTACCTACCAAAATATTCAAAATATCTCCATTAGGTACTCAATAAGGTACATTTACACTTTTTTTTGGTTCCCTCAAAATAAGCTTACGGTTCCCTTAAAATGGGCTCACGGTTCCCTTGGGAACCGCGGTTCCCGGTTTGGCCACCCCTGATTTATATGATTCAATAATAAAAACTGTGAACATAAATAAAATCCCTTTTGAGTTATGAGTGTTAGACTCTCTCCCACTTTTTTTCTCTATCTATTCCTTTTCCCTTCTCTAATTCTCTCTCTCTCTCTCTCTTTCTTTCTTTCGTTCTCTCTCTCTCTCTCTCATTGTCTCGTATAAATCGTATAGTATTTGTAGTATTCGTTGTGATAGGTAATAATGTTTTTGATAAATGTGTTAACATGAGGGGAAGAGAAACAACTATAAAGTAGGTATTAAATTTATGAAAAGGGAGAGAGAGAGGGAGAAATGGAGGAAACTGAGGGAAAGAGAGAGAGAGAGAGAGGGAGGGAGAGAGAGAGAGAGAGAGGGAGAGAGAGAGAGAGAGAGGAAAATATATTAAAAACATCTGCTGACACTGTCGTAAATTTGAACTTTTTAACATCTCTGTCTCCCCCACCTAAAAGCCCCTCGTAGATAGGTAAACGCTTTGCTCACTCACTTGGTCTAGCTGGGAGGATACCATCTTACCAGTCTGAAATTTCCATAAACTTAGTGTAGCCAAAACCAAATGTCAACCCAAAGCAATTACCCTAGCTAGACGAAAAATGCCAACCCCGGAACAAGAGACCAAATGTCAACCCAAAGCAATTACCCTAGCTAGGGCCTGACGAAAAACGCCAACCCCGTCTGAACATGGGAAAAGGCTAGGAAGAAGAATGAAGAAAAGTGAGCTTATAGTGTAGGAGTGGTCACTAATCTTACCCACGCCGCAGGCGAAATTTTTGGTCTACAATCTTCAGACCTAAAGCGTATACTCACGTTTTGGTCTACAATCTTCAGAACTAAAGCGTATACTCACGTTTTGGTCTACAATCTTCAGAACTAAAGCGTAGGTATACTCACGTTTTGGTCTACAATCTTCAGAACTAAAGCGTATACTCACGTTTTGGTCTACAATCTTCAGAACTAAAGCGTATACTCACGTTTTGGTCTACAATCTTCAGAACTAAAGTGTATACTCACGTTTTGGTCTACAATCTTCAGAACTAAAGCGTATACTCACGTTTTCGCAGAACATCGGCGCCACCAGCTGCTTGACGAAGCCCCGCCCCAGTGCCTCTCGTTTCCTCTGAGCCGAGAACAGCCGAAGTTCCTTTCGTTCGTCTTCGGAGAGGGCGTGGCAGTAGCGTACTTCGTTATCATGAGGGGGAAGCTGATGCAGGAGTTGTCGTATGCGATATTGTTCACCGGGGGAGTTTACGTAGGGGACTTTGTCCTCGGGTAGAGAGGAGAAGTAGAGGTGAACCTGGGAACATAGGGGGAGAAGATAAGTTTTCAAGTTATACAAGAGGAATACTTATCCCGAAAACTACATTTGATAAAGATAACTGTAACAACGGAGGTCTTATTGTCCCGAAATCGAAGAGAGGGAGGACAGGATGGGAGAAGCCGTTCCTAGAACGAATATTGGCTATCAGCGACCTAGCGCAAAATGCATTTGCTACAGCAGCAAATAAGCACGTTTCTAGAACACCCTGTATTTGCTAGGGTTTTATCTACGTTTCTATTTTGCAAGGTCTTTCATCTACTATCTATAATTCTATGATCATATTGGTTTAATATCTTCTCACCCACACGTCAGATGGGGGTCGTAAAACAAATAGGTAAGTGTATGGAGGTCTTGAAGATATTAATAGATAATTCTCTATCTCTAGTCGACATGTATAAGATTGATATTAAAGGCAGGGGAGGTTTATAAGGAATGTATTGGGGGGCACAGACCCTCGGAAGTTGGCTCTTTTTCATTTATGGTACCCATGATTTGACACTCCATTGCCCCTTGAGGACATTGTTCTCTATTTAGAAAGGGGAAAAGGATGAAGCCTATATTTAAGGGACAGGGGAAAAGGATGAAGCCTATATTTAAGGGACACCTAGTGCAGTGGTTCCCTAACTTGTGCCACGCCCCTTTAATTCTTTCATCTACTATCTATAATTCTATGATCATATTGGTTTAATATCTTCTCACCCACACGTCAGATGGGGGTCGTAAAACAAATAGGCAATAGGTAAGTGTATGGAGGTCTTGATATTAATAGATAATTCTCTATCTCTAGTCGACATGTATAAGATTGATATTAAAGGCAGGGGAGGTTTATTAGGAATGGATTAGGGGGCACAGCCCCTCGGAAGTTGGCTCTTTTTCATGTATGGTAACCATGATTTGACACTCCATTGCCTTTTGAGGACATTGTTCTCTATTTAAAAAGGGGAAAAGGATGAAGCCTATATTTAAGGGACAGGGGAAAAGGATGAAGCCTATATTCAAGGGACAGGGGAAAAGGATGAAGCCTATATTTAAGGGACAGGGGAAAAGGATGAAGCCTATATTTAAGGGCCACCTAGTGCAGTGGTTCCCTAAATTGTGCCACGCCCCTTTTATTGAAATTAAAGTTACTCCTCCCCCAAAGGCGTCTGTTTAGCATCCTGTAATTTTGCAAATCGTCCCTTACAAATTTTGCAAAGTAGGTATGCAATTTATTGCGGTACTAGCATTTCAACTTTCAACTCTTAAAAAATAGGGGAGTACTTCTTCGGATCAGCCCTGAGTTTAATGTACTTGATGAAATGGTTAGGTCATAATTCATGTTGGATAAACATGACCATGTCATTATAGTGCTATGATTTTGTACTCGACTATGTGGTACATACAGAGTGGATGATGAAGACATGTCATTTGTGACATCAGCGACACCCAGTATAATCTCTGGTTTCTTATATTCGGTTGACAATCCTAAAAAAAAAGCTTTCATTGCTGCATCTTTGGTTTAATAGTACGAGTACCTATGTAAGGGTGCTATCAAGTGTCAAACTTGATGGTGGTGGAAAAAATTAAAATAAAATGCTTGAAATTAAAGCTGCCTGCTTGATGATCTGATGCCAAAGCAGATTGATTGTATTGGACTTTTTTTCTGACTCGGCTCTCGGGCTTGATCTGTGAATCTCGAAAAAAAAGTAGAGACCATTTCTGTTGTACTGATTGACCAGAGTGTAGATTACTGCTGACTCTGGTTTACAGTGATGATGGTGAGAGTAGCATCACGTGGTATTATGAAGTGACAATGAAGATGATATGTAGTAGGTATGATACATAATTATCTTCATCTTATAGTATGGTTACGATTCTGAGCAGGGGTTCTCAGAAAGTTCTAAACAGAAATCCTCCTTTGGGTATCTGGGGAGCACTTAGATTAGAATGTGATGGAATTGTAACATGCGATTTACGGTTCTTGTAAGTTGGGAACACCTCTTCCATTCTATCTTTGAGTACCATTGAGCATCTCTTGGAGGGTTTCAGCATTTTTTTTTTTTTTTTTTTTTTTTTTTTTTTTTTTTTTTTAGAAAAATGTATTTCGAATTTTCGAACCATTTTTAGGGGGCCAATAAGCTCAATGTATTGTGTTCAAGAACCGTCTCTGATTTTTTAGTTCGCTCTATTATCAATGGAAATATCTTTGATATTGAACAATTGAACCAGTTCCAAAGTCAATTTGTTCCAAAATTTTCGCTCATGAGTGTAGTGATTATTTTCAAAGTTTTTTTTTTTCCAAGACTTGAATACTGAACATGTCTAATAATTGTGGTGTATTAATTAATTGTTAATTAAAATCATTACTTCACATCATTGCAGAACTTTGAAAAAATTAAGAAAAACAAACATATTTTTGAAATAAAGAAGAGTATAAGGAAATAAAGAATGGAAGATTTTATTATTTCCGGAATGAAATATAGAGAGAGGAGTGAGAAATTGGGAGGGAGAAAGAGAGAGAAATGCCTATGATATACAGTGTGTACCATATGTAATCCCGAAACCACCGTATTATTTTTCAAGAGTTTTGATAGAGGGAAAACAATCAACGAAGGTCTTATCGTCCCGAAATCGAAGAGAGAAGGAGGGCAGGATAGGAGAAAACCAGCCGTTCCGAGAACGAACCTTATCTGTTTAGGTTAAAGTGTGCAAATTTTGCAATCCATTCCTTGGATTCGAGTGAAGGATTTTCGGACGTGGGGGAAAAATCCAGTGGAGTCACAGAATGAACTTGGGAGGAACTTGTGAGTAATAGTGTATACTTGTATTAGGTACCTACTTGTGAACCATACTATATAGGTAACAGCGGGAATTTATTTGTGGGGGAAACAAATAACAAAATCAAGAACATTTTGTTCATGAGGAGAGGGAGAGGAGAGGGTGGGGAGGGGTGGAAAGGGAGAGAGGGATAGGAACTAAGAAATCAAATTGTGAGGAAGGGGGAGGGTAATAGAAGGAGGTAAGAACTGAAGTTGTTGCAATAAATTGTGTTTCATGTTTCAACAACCATGTTGTACTTTATGTGATTTAACATTTCCAGTTTTCACCATCCCCTCCCAGGGCCGGGAAATCAGCCGAATTTGCGACGATACTTCCGGTGTCCAATGTCCCAGCTCCCAGTCTAATCTCAGCTCCCATGGCGTAGTGGTCACTGCGCTCGCCTTGCACGCGCGGGAGACCCCGGTTCGATTCCCGGTGGGGTCAAGAAATTTGTATCATGCAAATTATTGATTCCGTGACTGGCTGTTGCAGGGCTCACTCAGCCTCGTGAGGAAAATGAGTAGCTATGACATATAAAATGCGCATAGCGACCGGTGCCAGAGCATGGTAGGTAAACATTGGATTTTAGGATTATTTAGATATTGGGAAAATCGTACAATGCTGCAGTGAGCACCAAAGTTGTGACATAATAACACAAAGAAACTGCATTTTTTTTTATATCTCAGATCACCGGAGCTAAGCTACGTTGTGTGTAGTTACTGTCTGGACGGGTGACCGTCAAGGTCAAGAACATCCTGCTATTTTGAATGGAGACCATTTCTATTGTACAATAGATAAGTACTAAGTACCTAGTCCAACACCGCGCCGTGTATTAGGTACCCATTCTAATGGTAAAGCTAATTTCGTGACAGCTTGAGTATCAGAAGTACCATAGTACCAACACGTAAAGAGTTCGTGTTATCAGAAAATTCACAGGTATCACGTACAACGTACATAATAATAATATGTAACCACCATGTTAGAGTTAGAGATAGATAACATGGTGGTTCATCTTCACACAGTCACACTTGACACTTCATAATTCACTTCACTAAAAAAAAAGTGATATTAGAAAGACAGTGAAGTGATGAAAAAAAAAAAAGAAAATCACTTCACTATTTCCGTAGTATCAAGTATGAACTATGAAACCAGGTGGTTTCAGTGCAATTCAGTGAAGTACCAACACGTAAAGAGTTCGTGTTATCAGAAGATTCACAGGTATCACGTACATAATAATAATATGTAGCCACCATGTTAGAGATAGATAACATGGTGGTTCATCTTCACACAGTCACACTTGACACTTCATAATTCACTTCACTAAAAAAAGTGATATTAGAAAGACAGTGAAGTGATGAAAAAAAAAAAAAATCACTTCACTATTTCCGTAGTATCAAGTAATTCAAGTATGAAACCAGGTGGTTTCAGTGCAATTCAGTGAACTACCTATGTAGTTACTAGAGAATTCACAGAAAAAGAATCCCTACGATTGTCTCAAGAGCCCCCGATCCAGCTCAAAATTTATCAAGAAAAATTTATTTATGTGTTAAAGGTGCTACATGGTCTGGTACTCTAGTTATTTGTTAGAACCACTTCTCCAGTGACTCTTTATCTCTATTCTCTCGGTGGTGTAGTGGTCAAGGCGCTCGCCTGGTAAACAGGAGGGCGTGGGTTCAATCCCAGCCGAGGTATGGAATTTTATCCTCAATATAATTTGAGAATTTGACCACAATAATAGTAGTATCCTACTGCCGGAGTAAAGGGACTTTACAGTCCTATGCGAGCAGTATAAATAAGCACTATTATTATTATTATTATTAAAGGTTTCTGCCACATGTTATCAAGATCAGACAAATCATTCAAGTTCAAGACCCGAGAGAGTCGAGACTTCGAGAGGTATGGATTTTTTAGATATTGGGAAAATCGTACAATGCTGCAGTGAGCACCAAAGTTGTGACATAATAACACAAAGAAACTGCATTTTTTTTTTATCTCAGATCATCGGAGTTAAGCTACGTTGCGTGTAGTTACTGTCTGGACGGGTGACCGTCAAGGTCGAGAACATCCTGCTATTTTGGGGTATAGTCAGTCTCGTGAGGATGGGTGTGTGGTGTGTGTGTTTTCTCGATGGTAGTATATAAAGCCTGGTATGATCCTTTTCCCGTGTTCAGCCGGGGTCGGCGTTTTTCGTCAGCCTCTCAATCAGCCCTAACTAGGGTGATTGATTGCTTTGGGTTGACATTGGGTTTTGGCTACAAATTTTACGAGTGGATGCCCTTCACACTCAGCCCTTGCTATTTCTTTAGTAAGGGAAATTCCTATTATAGGATAAGGAAAGTAAGAAAAAATCAAGCCTACAAGCCTAGTAGTCTGGTCGGTGCGGCGGTAACCACTAGGAGATCAGGAACTAGAAAGTCCTGGGTTCAAGGTCAGAGCTTTGAAAAGCTAAGGTGGCGGAATTATCGAGCAGGTATGAGCATTTGGGCATTATTTAAAAGTATTTGATTAGTGATGAAAACCCAAACACCAGTGCCCTAAATCACCAAAGTATGGAAAATTATCTTACAAGTGTAATAGCCAATGGAAAAGCAGAATTTTGAATTTGGACGAATCATATCAAAATATGGACTTGTAAATACTTTTCCGTACTTTGATGGTGATTTAGGGCACAGCTCGCTCTAGCGGAAAGTAAATGTCGAGTTAGGACGTTTTTGGGGTAGTTATAGGACGGTCAACCTACCGTACTGTCCTTGTCCTTGAAAAGCTGTATTTTTGTAAGCATACCTACATAAGTCGGAAATACAGGGCCCTGTAGCCAGGAGGTATGAGAAGTCGTGGACAAAAAGTAATTAATTTCTACAGGTATCCCACTATACCTATGTCTTTAATGCCTTCACCTATGTATATCTATGTATGTATTATCTATTTATCTATGTACTGTCTTCAGGTAGGAATATAATCTTATAAACCGCTTCCGTATGAGAAGGCGTAAGGTAATGGATGAACTACCTCCTTAACAGATAGTGTAGCTGTAGTCAATTATAATGAAAAGAATTAACGGAAAACTTGAAGCTTCCAGTGGCAAATTGTAAGTTCATACAAGTTTAGAAATATCAGTTGTTAGTAGCGGAAATATCGGTTGTTTCCATTACCTAATCGTATGAGAAATATTTCATATAGGGAAAACTGTAAACGAAGGTTTTCTTGTCCCGAAAGCGAAGAGAGGAGGACAGCATAGGAGAACGCATGTAGCCAAAAGCCAAATGTCAACCCAAAGCAATTACCCTAGCTAGGGACTGACGAAAGACGCCAACCCCGTCTGAACATGGGAAAAGGGTAGGAAGAAGAATGAAGAAAAGTGAGCTTATAGCGTAGGGGTGGCCACCTGGCCACTAATCTTACCCACGCCGCAGGCGAAATTTTTGGTCTACAATCTTCAGAACTAAAGCGTATACTCACGTTTTGGTCTACAATCTTCAGAACTAAAGCGTATACTCACGTTTTCGCAGAACATGGCAACCTAGCGCTTACAAGGCAGACGAGCTAATTTCTAAGCTAACTAGGCATAATATTATAGACCTTAATGGGTTGCATTCTAAAACAGAAGTCTCAGGAAAAAAAGGTTATAGCAAGCATTAAGGTAGCAGTGAATATCACATGACTTTCTATTTCACATAAAAACAAACAACTTTTACTTTCAATTAAATTGGTTTCTTTTGATTTGCATGATCTATTAGCATTTACGTATTATTTACATGAGTAAAATCTATTACAAGTTAAAAGTTATATACCTACACAGAAAATAATGTGTTACAGTACACAAATTAACTTTTGGATTATTCTTTAAATATGCAGGGTGTATTGAAGTTGTAAATTCCTATGAGTCATAAACCAGGATGTGAATGTGAATCTGTTAACAGTTTGTTAGTATCACCCTGTAGGTATACAACACAGCTTTACATTCAAGTTTAAAATGTTGCTCTCAACTACTCGTATTACTTCATTCATTTTGATCTGCCTTTATATTAATCCACGCTTAGGGATTAAATGCGGCTGAATTACATTGAAATTCTGAAATCATATGCGAGATTGAAATTCGCATTTAGTTTCATTCTGTAATGCAGAATGCACATTTAGTTTCATTTTATAAAACCGAGTCGATTAATTGGACTTAAAATAATCTATTACTTCTGTGACTACACTTGAGTGCGAAAAATTTGAGACATTGTATGATATTCAATTACTTCGTATTCATAATAATGAATAGTGGATGTGCCAAAATTACCAATTTCATTAAATGAAAGAGAAGTAGGTAACTATGTACCCGTATTACAAGACTTTTTTTTTTTTAGAGATTTGATAGAGGCAAATGTAACTGACGAGGAAAAATCGTCCCGAAATCGAAGAGAGGAGGACAAGGACAGGATAGGAGAAAACCAGCCGTTCCGGAAAAGAACCACATCTGTTTAGCATAAAGTTCGCCCCGCCGGGCGGGAAAGAGCGACCTAGCGCTGACAAGGCAGACGCGCTAGCGCGCTACCCTCCAAGCGGACTAGCTTAAACCCACCCTCCCTCCCCTCCCCTCTCTCTCCCTGTTATTTCCATCAATACCTAATTTAAATTTGTGAATACATGAAAAAATGTATTACATTGTAAGTAGGTAGTCATGTTGGAATTTTGAAAACAAGAAGAGATTTTTACGAAGAGTGAGTACAGACATATCAGGGATTTTTTTTCCGACAGATTTTTTTTCCGCTCCCGGGCTCAGGCGACTCGGTGCTATGATCAGAGAGCGCGCGGCCGCGCGGGGCATCGCGTCTTCTTCGAGTCATCGCGTACATGGAAAAAAAAATCATTCAACTTTGGCAAGTAAATTTAGAAATAAAGGGACTAAGGGACGGTAACTTTATAGTTTGATAAGTAAAAGTTCTTACCTTCTTAGAGAAAATGGAAGTAAGTGATGTGCTGTGATAGACACCGAAGCGAATACAATAGTCCGTCCCTTATACCTTTTTATTACTATTGTAATAATAAAGGAAGGACGGACTAAAAAGGGAAATAGGAGTAAAAAAGAGGGAAAAGTGGGTAAAGATGAATTCGGGAAATCCTCCTCATGAAATATTTAGCATGTGAGGAATTCCATGTAATTCACCTCCCCTATCCACTATCTACCCATTACCCCCTACACCATCCTTTAGCAGCATAGTCTATAGCCTATGGTTTGGTAAATAACTCTTCTACAATGCTGTGGAATGAGGAGACAGATGGAGAGAGAGAGAGAGGAAGGGATAGAAAGAGAGAGAAAAAAACGGAGATATGGGAGGGAAAGATTGAGAAATAGAGAAGGAAGAAGAAGAGAGGGAAGTTTGGAAGTAGAGACGGAGACAAAGAGAGAGAGAGAGAGAGAGAGAGAGAGAGAAACGGTCAAACTTTTTACGACCGACGGACGGTCACCTATTCAAGCACCAACCATGGTTAATCTTCCTTAAAACACTGGTGGCATATCGAGAACTTCTGTATTGAACAAGCTATGTGGATACCTGATTGCCTGACGATGGTTAAAAAAGGAGAAAGTGGTGGGAAGGAATCAAATGGGTGGGTGGTAGGGTAGGAGAAAGGGTGGGGGGTGGGGTCATTCAAAATACAACAGGGATTAAGAGGAGAGGGGTACAATGTTCCCACAGGACTCTTAAATAACGTTCTGACATGATTCACTCATTTACTTTGCTACAAATTTAGTTTTTTTCTCGATTATCTTTCTCTCTCTCTCTCTCTCTCTCTCTCTCTCTCTCTCTCTCTTTCTCTCTCTCTCTCCTTTTCTTTCTCTTTGCTCTCTCCCTTTTCTCTCTTCCATCTAAAAATTTAGTTTTCGTTTTCTCCTAGGAGGGATATATCTCATGCTTTCTTCTTCTTCTTCTTCTTCTTTTTCTTCACCTCCTTCTCCTTCTGAATTTTTGTCGATGGTGGGATTCGAACCCGGGACCTTCTGCATGGCAAGCAAGCGCGTTACCACTGGACCAACCGTGCCCCCGTGTTTAGGATGAAGTTCGACCCGGGGCCCAGGGGGCAATCGAAAGATCCGAAGACCGCCGCGCCTAATCACTATTAGGTAGGTACTACTGATTTTAGTAGGTGGCTATCTACCTCTGTTCTTATTTCTGAACAGAAAAAAAAGACACCATAAAAAAATTGAAGTAATTTCTCAAATACCTACTCCTAATATGCATTTCAACATGAAGGCTGAATTTTCTTCTTTTTCCCTCAGCATATGCCTATCCTTACATCTTACACCCCCTCACAATGCGATTGCATAATAAAATAAAAGTAAATTAAATAAACAGAGAAACTTTCTTTTTCTGTATTTATATTTTAAATCAAACTCTCAAAAAAAGGAACCTTTTTAAAGCTTTCTTTTCTTCGTTTTATGTAGATGCTCTTTTTTTTTTTTTTTTTTGAAATGATACATCAAGGAAC
>NW_007377440.1:771069-818511 GCF_000475195.1 Diaphorina citri | reverse complement strand
TTTTTTATCAGTGTTAAAAAAAAAAAAAAAAAAAAAAAAAAAAAAAAAAAAAACCTAATGCCTACCATTGTTTCACTCCCGGTTCTTCCCCCATTTATTTTATTTATTTATTAATATTGCTACATTAAAGTAAATAACATTTACGAGCTAAACCCTTTTATTATTCCAAACTAGAAAAAAAAATGCAAAGTTATTACTCTCTCTCCCTCTATTTGTATCAAGGAGATTGGAGAGGCTCGTTCAATCATTCCTAGAGCGCCAATCGTTCCTAGAACGAACTCTATCAGTGTGGTTTTGGCTATGTAGGCACTGAGTTAGACTAGGCCTGATTTGATTTTTTTTCCACAGTCCTAGCAAGCCTTCTTCTTCTTCTTCTTCTTCTTCCTCCTAGCCTTTCTCTACTTAAAGGTCCTACCCGGTACATAACCACAACCAGTAGGATAAAGTCCGCCCAGAACGGTAATCGAACCAGCAACCTAGGCCTTACAAGGCAGGCTGGAAACAGCCACTTATTGGCACAAACATAGTACACTGAGGAGGGAAAAAATGAGCCAAATTTTAATGCGCTTTGACCGGCAAAGGAGGTACTTGGTAACGTTATGATACCCAGAAATGTTTATTTACAGTCTAAGGCTCTAAGGACTGTCAAAATAGGACATGTAGTCCGTTTATATTAGGAAGATTCAAGGGGGGGGGGGAGGGTTAAACAAGGTTAAATTAGAAAGCAAAAGACGATTGCACTTTCGTCTGATATGCCTACCTGATTATTTTACTTTTATTTTCAGTTTTTTTTTCAGGCTTTTTTTCCGTGCAATCTTTTGCACTTTTTTAAACGAATTTACCTCCTCCCCTCGAGCCTTGTTTTACGGTCTTAACTTAATCAACATTGCCAGACGGCAGCAGAGCTTGGAGAGAGAGAGAGAGTAGAGGCAGAATCAATATCCTCAAAAAGGCGAATCAGTGTTAAAATTCCAGACGGGAAAAAATGACCTAGCAAACTAGAAAAAAAACCTTTAGGTAATAGATATACTAAAGCACCATAGAACGTCCACTTTGTAAGCGCTAGATCGCGGGTTTGGTTCACGCCCGGGGCGGATTTTCTCCTAAACGGATAAGGTTCGTTCTCGGAACGACTGGCTTTCTCCTGTCCTGTTTTCTTTTCTCTTCTCTTTCGGGACGATAGGACCTTAGAAATAACAGTTCCCTCTATCAAACATCTTAAAGAAAAGATCTCTCTTCAGGTACCTACCTACCTTATTTTCCATCTATAATGGAGAAAACAGACAGACAAAAGGAAAAATCATAGAGTTAAGGAAGAGGAAAGAACATCAACTTTGTCAACCTCCTCATTTTGTTTACATCGATGAAAGGAGCTCATGATAGCTTGTTATTTACGCAATCTTTAAGGAAAAAATAGACCTAGCAAACTAGAAAAAAACCTTTAGGTAATAGATATACTAAAGCACCATAGAACGTCCACTTTGTAAGCGCTAGGTCGCGGGTTTGGTTCAAGCCCGTGGCGGATTTTCTCCTAAACAGATAAGGTTCGTTCTCGGAATGGCTGGCTTTCTCCTATCCTGTTTTCTTTTCTCTTCTCTTTCGGGACGATAAGACCTTAGAAATAACAATTCCCTCTATCAAACATCTTAAAGGAAAGATCTCTCTTCAGGTACCTTATTTTCCATCTATAGGTAATGGAGAAAACAGACACACAAAAGGAAAAATCATAGAGTTAAGGAAGAGGAAAGAACATCAACTTTGTCAACCTCCTCATTTTGTTTACATCGATGAAGGGAGCTCATGATAGCTTGTTATTTACGCAATCTTAAAAAAAAGTCAAGAAGTGTAATATTATTTCAAAAATGACAAGCTGTTATTTTTTTCGCTGTAATTGGGTAGATCGAAACGATATTTTTGGGGGTTCCCCCGGAATTCACATTTAATATGTATGATGATTTTGTTCAATTTTTTCCCCTGCTTAAAAAAAATGGAATAAAGAAATAACAGCTAACCCTTACTTGTCCAAAAAATCCAAAAATGTTACCTTATACTGTCTTGAACTTTTTTCCTGCTTTGTGAGAGGCAGTCTTTTAACCGTTACATATACTGTCAAATCGGCCTTTTACGAGTCATTTATGACCTTTATCCCGTATTTTACAGCTAAAATTTCAAATTGTTCCTCCATTGTCTTCTTACCTTTGGGCCTCTGATCAATCGCCTGTTCTAATCTGTAAAACTGATGACAGTCTGTGACTTTCATTCCAGACCTCGAGAGGTGGAATAAATCCCGATTCGGCCTAACAGGTTTGAACGTTGGCAGGTTATTAGAAATCCAGTTGTGCTCTTTTTAGAAATCCAGAGCTTGTATTCAATTCGAAGAGCGTCTGTCCATAAAATAAATGTCCCAAATGGGTTAATCGAAGAAAAAAAAAAAAGTTAAATTAATACAGGAAACTTTTTAATAAGATACTTGAACTGAAATTATATCGACGACATCAGAGATTTCAAATTATAATACCTACTTACGGGAAAATTTCGATAGTAAAAAATATTATAATGTAAAGTAACTCTATGTCGGGAAGCTCGACACTATAATATAGCATTCCAACAGCCTAAATCAGGGAAAGTAACCCAATAATAGAGTTCTTCCACCTTAAACTTGTGGCACCCTGTCACCATTTTTTTCTTTTTAAGACTCCGCTACCGTTCCCTCTGTCAAACCTCTTAGAAAAGGAAAAAGTCCTGTGTTCTGTCTTAACTTTCCAAACATCCTGTGGCATAATTTACAATTCTGGATGAACTGATATGTAGGTAATTTGATCGCAAACATAAGAAAACGAAAATGACAATGTGTATGAGTTTGCATTATTTATTTTTCTTCGAGAAAATAACAAAAAGACGGAAAAAAAAGGGGGAGAGTGGGATAATTATTAGGATGTTAATTTTCGTCTTGGGTGAGGAGAAAGCACGGTAATTATGAGGAGAGAGGAAAAGGAAAATTGGAAAATCAGTGACTTGGTTTGCAGAACATATTAGGGAAAGAGATTTTCCTACAGTGCAATCCGACTTTTAGAGGTTTGACAGAGGGAACTGTAACTGCTAAGGTCTTATCTTGACTTGGCGGGGCGGAGCGCTACCGCGCTCCTTAATTGTCCCGAAATCGAAGAGAGAAGGAAGACGGGATAGGAGAAAGCCAGCCGTTCCGAGGAAGAACATTATCTGTTTAGAATAAAATCGGCCCGGGTGGAAATCGAACTAGCGGCTTTAGAGCTTACAAGGCAGACGCTCCACCAACCAAGCTAAATAGGCTGATTATCTTTGAGTTAAATATCAATGAATTGAATACCTATGTGTCCTATGTACAAATGTACATACATATGGAGCTACATATTTTCCCATTGGTCGAAAGAAGTAAGTTTCCATTTATTTAATTTCAACGAAAGAAACAAGTTATACACCACTGCTGAATACGTAAGGTGGCAGGAGACGGAAAATTAAAGAAATCCCCAAGTTTGTTCACAAAACATCAAGTAGATAATTACCTACTAGGGAGGTAGGTAGGTAATCTTGTATTTGTACGCTGATGGGGGATAAGATTATGTATGGGTTTTCAACTTTGATAAGCTCGTCAAGAAGTGAAAAGAAAAGTTTGAACCAAATGGCAAAAGTCAGTAGGGAGGTAGGTATTAAATTTTCATATTCAAGTTTTTTTTTCAAGCCTCGAGGGCAGCTCCGCCGCTTTGTAAGCGTCAATCTAAAAGTCGGATTGCACTGTAGGAAAATCTCTTTCCCTAACATGTTTTGCAACCCAAGTCACTGATTTTACAATTTTCCTTTTCCTCTCTCCTCATAATTACCGTACTTTCTCCTCACCCAAGACGAAAATTAACATCCTAATTATCCCACTCTCCCCCTTTTTTTTCCCGTCTTTTTGTTATTTTCTCGAAGAAAAATAAATAATGCAAACTCATACACATTGTCATTTTCGTTTTCTTGCGATCAAATTACCTACATATCAGTTCATCCGGAATTATAAACACAGGATGTTTGGAAAGTTAAGACAGAACACAAGACTTTTTACTTTTCTAAGAGGTTTGACAGAGGGAACGGTATTAGCGGAGTCTTATCGTCCCAAAGGAAGTAAGTAGGACAGAAATCCTGTCACAGGATAGCAGAAAGCCAGACGTTTCGAGAACGAAACTTACGGGTTTCGAGAACGAACCTTACCTGTTTCGAAAACGAACCTTACCTGTTTCGAGAACGAATCTTACCTGTTTCGAGAACGAACCTTACCTGTTTCGAGAACGAATCTTACCTGTTTCGAGAACGAATCTTACCTGTTTCGAGAACGAACCTTACCTGTTTCGAGAACGAATCTTACCTGTTTCGAGAACGAATCTTACCTGTTTCGAGAACGAATCTTACCTGTTTCGAGAACGAATCTTACCTGTTTAGGATGAAGTTCGACCCGCGGTGGGGCCCCGGGGGCAATTGAAAGATCCGAAGACCGCCGCGCCTAATCACTAGATACGTTACTGATTTTAGTAGGTGGCTATCTACCTCTCTTCTTATTTCTGAAGAAAAAAGACACCATAAAAAATTGAAGTAATTTCTCAAATACCTACTCTTAATATGCATTTCAACATGAAGGCTGAATTTTCTTCTTTTTCCCTCAGCATATACCTATCCTTACATCCTACACCCCCTCACAATGCGATTGCATAATAAAATAAAAGTAAATTAAATAAACAGCGAAACTTTCTTTTTCTGTATTTATATTTTAAATCAAACTCTCCAAAAAAAGCCTACGGGAGCGTATGCCGTGACGTCAAAGTTCACGATTTACCGGTATTTTTTAAATCGATTTATCTCGGGATCTAGAAGTCGTAGGAAAAAAGAAAAATTCCGTTGGTCCTCATTTTTCCTGCTCTATGACTTAGAAACATCACCCAAGTAAGCGCAACTGTTCTATTTTGCGTCCTTCATATTTTGTACAAGCTTTGGGAAGGGAAAGACAGCAATGTAATAAGAAAATACCCTCCCTGTCTTTCCTTATGTAAAAACCGCGGACATAAGGAAATTTCCGAGAAAGGGGTGGAAGGAGTTCATATAAGTAAAATTACTTACATGTCTACTGAAATTTAATTGTGGTATTTCTAAAATATACTCCCTACTCCCTTGTTTTCGAAAATATTCTCTCGTTCCACCGTATGGGTATGAGACAAACATCCCTTTATAGAAAGCATGTTATGGAGATCGTATTTTACATACAGTGAAACAATAGATAATGTTCTGTCTTAATATTACCTATTTTCATAAGAAATTCTCCATTCCCTCTTTCTTGTCCTTTTCATCTTAGGTTAGGATCGATAAGTTTTAGGGGGTAAACTGGTAAAGTATATCCGGGAATTTGGCTCCAGCTCATTCCCAAGTTTTCTTCAAACTCGACGTTGCTTAACTTCAGTGATCGGACGAGAACGAGTGTATTTAACGTGATATGAACGTTCAAACTTTGGCACTGTTGGCAGTTTACCTACATTCTGTACCTATTCCCTATATCAAATGTCCATTAGTTTGGATTGTTCTGCAAACGCCACAACCTATGTAAAACCTTAGCTGTGTTTCTTCGTTCTATTCACTATCAGGACCTGAATTATCTAATCCTTCAAAGCCGCAGGCAAATTATTGGAGGTTGACATGAAAAAGAGGAAAAAAATATCAAAGAGAAAAATCCTTTCTCTGCTTTATCTTATCAAAATTCAATTTCAGCATCCATGTAAAAGGAGACATCGAAAATTGAAAATCTGATAGAAGCCTTAAAAATAACAGAATATCCACATGCTAAGGTACATATACCTACCTAGATGGTATTATCTACTTAGAGAGTAGAGACTATATTATCTACTATTTCGTTCGCGTACCTACCTACAAACATGTAAAATTCAATTATTAGTCCGTCCTTCCTTTATTATTACTAATAATAAAAGGTATAGTGGACGGACTATTGTATTCGCTTCGGTGTCGGTCTGTCTGTCCGTCTGTCTGTCCCCATAGAAGGACTTATCCAAACCTGGTCGACCTATATATCAAATTAAAGGTCTTTTTACCAGGATCACAAACTTGGACTAGAAAAGACCGTTATTATGACTACTAGACCCACCACTTACCCTCCGCCCATCAGTTCAAAGTTTCCAACTGCTAGGTCCCTCACACAGTCTGAAACTTTTCCGGCCACACACAGATCTGTCCGATAGTCGGAGTGTAGCTGGCCGCCGGCCTTTTTAAGTTACGTACATGAATGAGTAAATGAGTACTTAACTTGCTTTATGTATTTGCACAGTGTCGAAAATAGATACGATACATAAGAGATAGATGAACTACTAAAAAAGGTAGACCACAACCACATACCTGATACGTTATAAGGTATAGGATAGACCAAACACATAACAAATAGACCAAAAGTTAGTCGGAGTGCCAAATACACCCACACTACCGATATGAACTAAGAACCAATCCAAACTTTATGACATTGAACCACCACCCGACCAGTGCCATAATTGTTAAGCTACGTCCAGAATGAAACCACCTCACTTCACTGTTCAACTCTATAGTTTTAGGTCGGGAACCGCACCACGTCCTCCCCGAGCAGAGTCCGCGACACGGACGACTGTTGTTGTTGTTGGTATGGTTGTTTGTGCCGCAGTAGCATTATGTCTGCCTGTTCATGTACCTTATCAGTTGGGCAAGGGACACAATACTTCACATTTATGTAAGTCCTAGGTGAACACAAGAACCACCAGAAAGTACACAACTCCTTGAAATATTCGCAATCGAAATACGAATGCAACTTTTTTGCCGACTCTGGGCATTGATTTCAGGATTTTCTGGATATTAGGCAAGCGAACGCGTTACCACTGGACCAATCTTGCCTCCTAGATGTTTCCTTCCTTGCCCATGTGTTACCGTTTTAAGAAACGGGATTTGAGTCATTTGAGCAAGTGTGGATACAGCTTGTATTTCGCAGATTAGTATACAAAGGCGGTATGAGGTATAAGGCCATTATATTGAACTAATACTGCTTCTACCTCCCCTGTGTTCAATGTTGCCCGAGTTTAGATACGGGCCATTAACTCGCGAAATGTAATCTCAGACCTCAAGCAGGGGTGTCCAAAGCTCCCTTTCTCCCTTCAGAATGAGACATGTAATCTCAGACCTCAAGCAGGGGGGTCTCAGAACTCAAGCATAAGTTTCTCCCTTCGATGTCCAAAGTTCCCTTTCTCCCTTCAGAATGAGACATGCAATTTTCATCTGCAGAAAATCTTTGAGGTTTTCCCGTTCAGGGTCCGTCTCGTCTGTTCCTACAAGTAGCTTTATTGCTTTATATCGATGGGAATTTGAGGCCCATTGGACAAAATTGTGTAATCCTAAATGTTTGAAAATTAGATGCTGTCGTGATGGAAATATCACAACAAAATCCGACCACTGACCTATGATTGTGTGAATTTTGGCTTTACCTTTTGAGATATTTTTAACATTGGGCTTACGGCGAAAACTGGCCAAAAGCCACATGTCATAAAGTTAGGACGCATCTCTTAATACGGTCATTAAAAATTGGGTAGGAGTCCCAACACAGGCCACATTTTGAGAGCCACTGATTTCAATTTCCAACACCTCACCTTACAAAGTTATCATTTTGCCACATGCCAAATACAAAGCTTTAGCTACCAAACACTGTAGACTGTATACTGAAGTCAGTGTAGTCCCAAACCATTCATATCTACCACTCACACCATGGACTACCATAGCCATACTGACCATTTTTAACCCTCAGTAGCTGAGGTGATTTTATTTTACTCAGAGAAATCTGTCAAGGTGTGTCCAGCTGTCCAGACATAGTCGATCGTCGATCACCGTTCAGTGCCTCGACAACATAGATTAAGTGTGGACACAGCTTTACAAAGCATAATACCTCACAAATATGAAAAATCTATACGATATCAATATCAAAATTTTCCAGACAAAGTCCTGTGGGTTCTGGCATACCTAGGGTGACCATAATTTTTTTGAGAAGTGAGAACAAACAATGTAAAACATAAACTTGGCATGAATCAAAATCAAATCATGAATTATTTGTGGTAAAGCAGAGCTTTTTTTCACAACTTTTGTGGATATAACACATACACAGGAGGAGGAGGAGGAGGAGGAGGAGGAGGAGGAGGAGGAGAAGAGTTAATGGGGAGAGGGAGAGATGAGAGCGGAATTGAAGTTTTATTTAATGAACAAATTAAAAACATCAGAGTGAAAATTAAAAAAAAAGGAGAAACTAAAACAAGAAGAGAGGAAATAATAAAATGTCGAATGAAATACCGAAATGAAATGGAAAAAACCATGCAAGTTCAAGAATTTCAAATTTTGGTAGACGAGAATGCAGGAATTACCAGTCAACACCCAGCCTAAGTTGAGCCGGGAAAAGCCAGCAGTATGCGATCACCTAATATAGTCACCCATCCGGATAAAAACCACGTGCAACGTTGCTTAACTTCTGGGGAACTAGTGTATTCAACGTACCTACTATCGCTGTTCAGACCTATGTAGGTACCTACATATGTAGGTACCTGCCTATGTAGGTACCTATCTACCTACCTATTTAATAATAATAGTGCTTATTTATACTGCTCGCATAGGACTGAAAAGTCCCTTTACTCCAGCAGTAGGCTACTACTAATTGTGGTCAAATTCTCAAATTATATTGAGGATAAAATTCCATACCTCGGCTGGGATTGAACCCACACCCTCCTGTTTTTCAGGCGAGCGCCTTGACCACTACATCACCGAGGCAGGTAAAAGGAAGTTTAATGCTGTGATAACCAAAATAGCTCAATAGTTATAAGTAGAATTTTTTGGATTTTGCCTAGTTATTTTATTTTATTTTTTTTTAAAAAAAAGAGGTTTGACAGAGGGAACTGTAACTGCTATGGTCTTATCGTCCCGAAATTGAAGAGAGAAGGAAGACAGGATAGGAGAAAGCCAGCCGTTCCGAGAACGAACATTATCCCATCAGGATAAAATCCGCCCCGGGCGGGAATCGAACCCGCGGCCTAGCGCTTACAAGGCAGACGCGCTACCAACTAAGCTAACTAGGCTGGCACCTAGTTATTTGATGAACGTTTTGTAGTTTTCTTTTCCCCCTAAAATTTCAAATTCCCTAGGTCCCTAACTATCATATTCTTTAAATACTGCCAGCCTAGTTAGCTTAGTTGGTAGTGCGTCTGCCTTGTAAGCGCTAGGCCGCGGGTTCGATTCCCGCCCGGGGCGGATTTTATCCTGATGGGATAATGTTCGTTCTCGGAACAGCTGGCTTTCTCCTATCCTGTCTTCCGTCTCTCTTCGATTTCGGGACGATAAGACCATAGCAGTTACAGTTCCCTCTGTCAAACCTCTAAAAAAAAAAAAAATCTTTAAATACGAATGCTTTTTTCCTGCAAATAAATCGTAAAATTTCCTTCTCATTACATCAGAAACCTTTTTTTTAACTCAATAAATTAATTTCTTTTGCTTTTTCCTTTTTTACAAGCCTTTTTTCTTCCGCGTTTCACAGTGAGTAATTGAGAATATTATTAATATATTGCTCCCGTTGTTTCGCGAGCTTCTTCCGCGTTTCACAGTGAGGAATTGAGAATATTATTAATATATTGCTCCCGTTGTTTGCGAGCTTTTAGCTTCAAAAAAAAAAAAAAAAATCACTTTCAAGTCAAGAGGACACAAAAACAAGAGTAGTAGGTAGAGAATGAATCAGAGGACTTTCTAAATAAATCAAACACTTCTGTGCGTTTATAATACATATCGGAATTTCAACATCACAATACGATATCAATCCCCATGTTCTTCAAAAATCATCGATAAAGGAAACACAATCAATGCCCATATCCATATCTTCATGTCGCTACAGCAGTCTTTCAACCAAAGATTGAAGCGAGAACGCCCCTTTAATGGTAAGTGGTAACCTTGGTCCACCCTGTAAAATGTATGTATGTGTGTACAGACCAACTTGTTACATGATAAATATCATAGTAGCAACACCAGCAAGGATCTGAGAGTACCTAGATCACATTCAATATAATAATAGACACATCTAAGAGTACGTTACTATAAGCAGAGAGTGCTGATTCATTGAGTGATATTTAGATCATAAACTTCTCAAACTTATCATTCCAAGCACATTATGCTGATATTAGTATTAGTAGTGCCCACTATTCGAAGCAATGCTATACTGTGCTGTGCTGGTGGTGTGTGGAATTGTAAAGAACCAGTAGAGCTTTAAGGGGTTCTCAACATTGACTTAATGTCTTCGCTTCTCCTGGATTTTCTTTCCTTTTGGATTGATTCATTGACCTATCCATGTTTTACTTCTAAAACCTTTCTTGTTTTGCGATAAACCTAGAAATCAATGCTCCTCGGGAATCTGAAAGTAAATGCTCTCCAAAATGGTTGTATAAACCCTTAAAAATTCAAACATAAAAATGGGTGTAGGTACCTACTTGTATAAGTAATACCAATTTCGGAGCTTCTATGGCTATGGGTTCCGAAGACGGATTTGTTTAGCCATAAGGAAGAGAATAAGTTTGTTTTTACTCTTTTCTCTATGTATGGCTATGGCATTTCATTGAAAAGAGGTTCGTATCAATCGTTAAAGTAATAATTACCTCAAAGGTATCATTTGATGAGCTGATACTCTCCAAAGTTCCTATGACTTTAGGAACAGCTGCAGAAGAATGGAAGATGAAGTGGTCATATCAGAAACTAAGATGTATGATCCATTCTTCATATTCTGCTATATGAATGATTCTACTTGATACATTATTGTACTCTATGAATTGAATCATGATGAGTCCATGTAATGATAATGATAGCTATGTCTGTATGTGTATGAGGGAGTATAATGGTATGTATGTATGTGGATGAAAAATTGCAATAGTTGAAAGAAAATGCCTTTTTTTTTGTTGTTTGGGTCTTTCGTCCGCGTCCTCTGCATTCAGATGTGAGCTTTATAGCTGAGCTCAGCAGCTCAGTGCTCGGTTGTGAATCAGTCAGCCTAGTTAGCTTGGGAAGTAGCGTACATGCTTAAAAGTGATATAGATGGCGGGTTCAATTCCCGCCCAGGGTTAATCTTAAACAGGTAAGGTTCGTTTTCGGAACGGATTTCTTTCTCCTACCTTGTCTTCCTCTTTCTCTTCGATTTCGAGTTCCCTCTATCAAACCTCTTCTCAAAAGAGAACCTTGAATGGATTTGGACTGATTGGGAAAGCACCCGGAGGAATTCAATATTAACTTTTTTATAAAAATTATACGCTACGTAAATTATACTCCTAGCTCCTGATACTTACGTACTACCGTTATACATGAAGAGTCGAGCAGATCCCAAAGTTGGGACGATCTGGTGCATCAGTCTTGGGTGCAACGCAACACTTGCAACCAAAGATAGTACATTGACCTTGATCTTCGGTGCAACGATTACACATTGATTGGTTGCACTGGAACCAAGGAATTATCGAGTACATGCCTTTGGTCTTTGGTACAACGCAACGGTTGCAACGAATTGGTCTTTGTTGCAGCGGATGTACTTGTAACATTTGAAACGGTTTCAGCACTTGCAACCAAAGACAGTACATCGGACTCGATCTTCGGACGTCAACGGTTACAGCGTGGTTGGTTGCACTGCAACCATAGGATCTAGTGCATCGGCTTCGGTCTTTTGAACAACGGATATAACATTTGCAGCATTTCTTTAATCGATTGTTCTTAGAGAACCCCATATTCTAAGCATAGAGCCGAAAAAACTTCGAACCACCGGGAATCAAACCCGGGAATTCCGGCGTGCAAGTCTAGTGTGATATCCTCTCGGGCACAGAGGCTCTCTGTAGCAAAAGCATTAAAAATTTACTGTTGCTGTTTTATTCGTTCAATAGCGTATTTTTGGGGTACGGCACGGATGTTCCCCTATAAGTCCGCAGACTCCACGGTTTGGGTACCGCTACTACTAAACTACTCTTATCGAGTGCGATAGATAGTTTAATTATAGAGAGCGATGCTACAAATTTATAACGAGTTGCATGTTACATGTTGGTCCGTTTGGTCTAATTTGCTTTGGTTTCCATGGATATACTTACTGCCCAGGGAGTATCTAGGTTCTTATTATACTTACCTTGCTTCCTGCCATGTTATGTGATGCAAATGATGGTTCACTGTTGTAGAGTGTGCAGTTCTCCTACGTAGGAAGATCTGTGCTGCAGGTCTGTGGTTACTTCACATCAATATTATACATAATGTAGGTCCTATAGTCGTGGCATAGCGTTGGGTCGTAGGCAGAATGAACTGCATATAGAGTTGTCAACTTGATGGAGCATGCTAGGTAAAGCCTGATTCACACTATAGTGCCAGTCAAGGTCCAGTCACGGTCCGATCAAAAGATTGAGTATTCACACTATCGTTCAAGCAACGTTCATGCTTCGGTCATTTTTCTTTCAATTCTAGTTGGTCCTAGTCCTAGGCGTAGTTTTTTTTAATTATTTTTTATTATTTATCTTGATTTTTTTTTTTGTAAAATGAGTCTGAGTAAGTTCACAAATTTCGAATTAGCTGCAATCGCTAATCTGTGGTACGATTTGTCTCACTTCACTCTTGCAATAATAAAATAAATAAAGAATAAATGAAGAAAGAATAAATAAAGTGATAAAAATAAATAAAATAAATGAAAGAGAGAAAACAAATTTGGAATAAGAAATTAAATAATTTATTATGAGTTTTAGGTATTAAAAAACACGATCGCGAAATAACATCGTACTTTGAAAATTGAACGAAGGAATGTTGATCGTTGCTTGATCGCTGCCTATTCACACTATAGTGCCAGTCTCGCTCCGGTCACGGTCCAGTTTCGGTCCGATCAAAAAGATTCGTCGCGAGAATGTTCCAAATTTTGACTGTGAGCTGACCGTTACCGTACCTTGACTAGAACGTCTAGTGTGTACACTCGCATTTACTTGCCTTCAACAATCATTTGATCGGACCGTTACTGGACCGTGACCGGACCTTGACTGGCACTATAGTGTGAATCAGGCTTAAAATGGAACATGGATTCTAATTTCTAAAGCTGTGTCCACACACAGTCGATGGCCGTCGATCGACGAGGTGAATTTATGTTATCGAGGCAGTGTGGATGGTTTCAGTTGACATCGATCGACGACTGTCGATGTGTGAACACAACTTTAGACCACCAGCAGATCGGCATACGGTATATGGGTTTATAGCTTCCCTATACTTTTTGTGTCCTCTTCTTTCTCATCAAATATTTCTTCCCCAGTAATTTGAGTTGTTATTTTATAGGTTTGGTAGTGACCTAATATTTCATCGTGTTTTACGTCTTTTTTATGGGATTCCTCTGTGTCTCTATACCTGTGTGCTGTATCTCCTATGCCTGTACTGTACGTATTTGCTTCAAGACCGTCATATCAGCGCTAGAAATCTGTCGTTAAAAAAAAATGCGAAGATGAAAATAAAAGAGTTAAGGCCCAATAATTTTTGGTCTCACTCATATCTTTCTAAACTCTATGTTTAGATATTTGCCGCAAGGAGATCTGCGTGAGTGCATGTCGTCTCCATTTGGCCGCATACCAGGAGATGTTCATGCGTCTGCTCGCTGCCGCATCCGCGGTTTCTAAGCTTCACCCTTTTAAAAACGTCACCCCACGTCACTGTAAACGCCACATTGATCAAAGCAGCGGTACAACACGTAAACCCATTGATATTGATCGTGAACACTAGATTAAAAACTACACGGGAGAATTAATTCCTAATCGCCTGATAGGAGAGATTTCAGCTCGAATCTACATAGATTCCTCCATATCTTGTCTAAATCTAAATATCTAGATTCCACATCTAGGCGAGATTTCAAATATTTGCGATGGTTTAAATTACTCGCGATGTTAGCGATGATACAGATTTCAATGTTGACGATGATGTAGATTAGAAACAGGTCTTCATAATGATATACAATTCTGAGGGGTGCCCCATAGGGCTGGGGCGGATTTTATCCTAAACAGATCAGGTTCGTTCTCGGAACGGTTGGCTTTCTCCTATCCCGTCCTCCTCTCTTCGATTTCGGTACGGTAAAACCTTAGGAGTTACAGTTCCCTCTGTCAAACCTCTAAAAAATAAAAACTTTAGTTAAAACTTGGAACCCGCTTAGTTCCACATTGCACCATATTATATTAGGTATAATAGGTAGGTAGGTAGGTAGCTACCTTATGGGAAGATGTCCCGGAAAAAGGGGGATAGAAAAGAAGGGCAGGGGTAGAATAGAATAGAATATATTGAACAAAATTGACACAAAGAGAGCAAGGGAAATGGTTAGCACAAATTGAAAGAAAAAATATGAAACGCTATAAAGCAAATGACGGAATGCTTTCCAGAAGGCAATTGATCGAACTAAATGGACCCCGAACCTTGTGAGAGGCAGTCTTTTAACCGTTACATATACTGTCAAATCGGCCTTTTACGAGTCATTTATGACCTTTATCCCGTATTTTACAGCTAAAATTTCAAATTGTTCCTCCATTGTCTTCTTACCTTTGGGCCTCTGATCAATCGCCTGTTCTAATCTGTAAAACTGATGACAGTCTGTGACTTTCATTCCAGACCTCGAGAGGTGGAATAAATCCCGATTCGGCCTAACAGGTTTGAACGTTGGCAGGTTATTAGAAATCCAGTTGTGCTCTTTTTAGAAATCCAGAGCTTGTATTCAATTCGAAGAGCGTCTGTCCATAAAATAAATGTCCCAAATGGGTTAATCGAAGAAAAAAAAAAAAGTTAAATTAATACAGGAAACTTTTTAATAAGATACTTGAACTGAAATTATATCGACGACATCAGAGATTTCAAATTATAATACTTACGGGAAAATTTCGATAGTAAAAAATATTATAATGTAAAGACAAGTTATACTTGTTACTTTCTTCAAGTTATTTTCTACCTATAAGTATACCTACCTAATTTATATTTCCTACCTACTTACTTTATTTTTTCTTGGAATAAATTGCTTCCCTTGTCCTGGAGATGAGGTTTTCTTTCTGGGAGTGTAGAAGTTAGGTTACCTAATTTTATTCAAGACTTTAAATTTAGAATTGAAATTTTTTGTATCCTTGAGCTGTGTCTACACATGGTCGACGGCTGGCGATCGACAAGGTGAATGTTGTCGAGGCAGTGTGGACGGTTTCAGTCGACATCGATCTACGGCCGTCGACTACTGTACAATGGTAACAGCCTCACATACCTACAATAAGCTAGACTTACAAAAGATATCCTTGCATCCTTGGGGGCACGGTTGGTCCAACAAAAAGAAAAAAAAAAAAAAAAAAAAAAAAAAAAAAAAAAAAAAACTCAAGAGTAATAAACTACACTTTTTTATTAAAATTTTCTTCAAATTTTCACCATACTCAACTCTAAGTGCCCAAACAAAAGGCCACTATGCAGTACAGCTACTGGTCTTGTTTAAGCAGCACTGGTATCCAGTAACATTCCAACGTTACTAGATGGCAGTGGAGTAGCTGAACTACCTACTGACCTCATGTAATTCAGCCATTAATAAACACCATAATGTAGAGTCAGGGTTTGAGATTTGACCAAATTTTTTCAGCCCCTAGAGGGCCTGTGGCCTTTTAACCTAGCATGAACACCATAATGTAGAGTCAGGGTGGATTTGACCAACATTTTTTCAGCCCCTAGAAGGCCTGTGGCCTGTTAAGCTAGCAGTTTGTTAAGTTCCATTTGATTTGTATAGGCTTCACATAGGGTTCTTAAGCTAACTGGTTGTTAGGGACTAAAAAGAAATTTGGTGAAACCCAGCCTCAATGCCAATTTCCAGTCCTCTTCTTAAAGGAAGGGGCCTAGAAAGTCTCCATGTAGGCCAATCAAGTATTCTTACATTTCTGGTAGTAGGCAACCAGGGCCTTGGAGATAGCTTGTCTGATAGCGTAGATCTGTGCAACATGACCTCCACCATTTACTCTGACTCTGATGTCAACTCCGGCAAATTTGTCTTTGCCGAGCAGAGTCAGGGTGGATTTGACCAACATTTTTTCAGTCCCTAGAAGGCCTGTGGCCTGTTTACCTAGCAGTTTGTTAAGTTTCATTTGATTTGTATAGGCTTAAGATAGGGCTGTTAAGCTAACTGGTTGTTAGGGACTAAAAAGAAATTTGGTGAAACCCAGCCTCAATGTCAATTTTCAGTCCTCTTCTTAAAGGAAGGGGCCTAGAAAGCCTCCATGTAGGCCAATCAAGTATTCTTACATTTCTGGTAGTAGGCGACCAGTGCCTTGGAGATAGCTTGTCTGATAGCATAGATCTGTGCAACATGACCTCCACCATTTACTCTGACTCTGATGTCAACTCCGGCAAATTTGTCTTTGCCGAGCAGCAGGATGGGTTCTTGCAGTTTGTATTGCAACAGTTTGGGTTCGAT
The DNA here is from genome assembly GCF_000475195.1 of Diaphorina citri. Classification (NCBI taxonomy): domain Eukaryota; kingdom Metazoa; phylum Arthropoda; class Insecta; order Hemiptera; family Psyllidae; genus Diaphorina; species Diaphorina citri. The sequence goes on along the minus strand of NW_007377440.1, from coordinate 801,998 downwards.
CATTTCCAGGGGACGTCCATCAACTCTCAGGTTTCCTTTGCCCTCTTTGCAGTAGGCAACAGCTGTGGCAGATTTCTGAAACGAGACCAATAAGATGAGTTAGTTTGTGTAAAATAAATAATGTTGCTACTTGACAGATATTATTTGGCTTAATGTTTTTTATTTGGCAACCAGCCAGAGGCTGGCAGATTGTTTATGTGTTTTTTAAAAAATATATAATCTCTTCTTCTCCTAGAGAAGTATAAATAATGTTATTGATAGAATCATTCTGATACTGATAGACCCATATCTGAGCAGTATTGCTTGGTAGTTTTATATTAAATTTTAAAGTACATAATCAAAAGGATACATGCTACATTTGCTTGCAAACTGAACTCCCTGTTTGAAGCCCATGTGTGTGAGGTCTGAAATGTTGTCTGGTAATAAAAGTGTTCTGAAAAAAGGGAGAAAAACTATCAACCATTTTTTATTGCAACTGTGCCGAGCAACAGGATGGGTTCTTGCAGTTTGTATTGCAACAGTTTGGGTTCGATCATTTCCAGGGGACGTCCATCAACTCTCAGGTTTCCTTTGCCCTCTTTGCAGTAGGCAACAGCTGTGGCAGATTTCTGAAACGAGACCAATAAGATGAGTTAGTTTGTGTAAAATAAATAAGAAAGAAACTGAGTCTGAAATGTTGTCTGGTAATAAAAGTGTTCTGAAAAAAGGGAGAAAAACTATCAACCATTTTTTATTGCAACTCAATGAGACTTCAGCCAATAGTGCTTTGGACCCAAACCTCACACACATGGGGTTCAAACAGGGAGTTCAGTTTGCAAGCAAATGTAGCATGTATCCTTTTGATTATGTACTTCACAATTTAATATAAAACTACCAAGCAATACTGCTCAGATATGGGTCTATCCTATCAGTATCAGAATGAAAGCAAATGTAGCATGTATCCTTTTGATTATGTACTTCACAATTTAATATAAAACTACCAAGCAATACTGCTCAGATATGGGTCTATCAGTATCAGAATGGTTCTATCAATAACAGGCCCAAAGTCCCTAGAGAAAAGAGGGAAGTGAAATAAAAATATTGATTTAAACTGATATTTACCTTTCGTCCAAAAACTTGGACACTCTTAATGGCTACCTTTGGGGGCTGAAAGAAAGAAAAGAAATTTAACTATTAGTTTGTAGATAGAAATGCAAAGATTGTGGTCTCACTACATGACAAGGCCAAGCTACCTTTTTCTTGAATGACTTTACACACACCACTTTTTACTCCTCACACAAAATGTAATGTCAAACAGCCCAACATGATTATTTTGTATACAAGGAGTAAAATGTGAGGATGGCAGAGTGTGCTGAGACATTCATACAACAGGGAACAGATTTACAAGGTGTGGAGAAACTTCTATTGAATTGAAGCATGCAGAGCATGCTCGGCAAGAGACTGACAACTGAATAGCACTCTCAAAATATTAGTATCCTGATTAGAAATCATATCTCTGAATTTGTACTCCTGGGAGAGAGGACTATCATAATAATTTAATGATAGATGATGTCACTTAGTCCAAAGAGCTGGACTAGAAAGTGTAACATGGTCATAAAGTTTGAGAGGTATATCTTAGGTATTAATTGGTCCTCATGTGACATGGGTCCTACAGCATGACATATTGATATACTCAGACCCAAGGTAGGACAACCTTGGGACTTGTACTTTTAGAGGAAAAAATTCCTTTTTTGATGAAACATGTCATTTTAGAGCAAATAATTCACAAATAGCACATGAAAATGTGTTTCGTAGACCATCCATTTTGAGGTTAGCCGAGGAGGCATGATTGAAAACCCTCCATAGAAACTCTATTTTTAGGAACACGAAAATTCTGAGAGCAGTCTCAGAGAAAGGAGGACTTTTTTTGTCATTTTACGTTTCCAAAGTTACCAAACTTACCTTTGTCGAAGTCATTTTTCTGCTTTTAAATTAGTTTTTCGTGGACAGCAAACCACAAAGCTGGGACCAAAGAAACAGGAGAAAAGAAGGAATGTAAACAAAAACAAGAACGTGAACGAAACGTGAAAACTAGAGCGCGCAACTGCGCGAAAAGGTCGTTATGGACGATGCACAAAAAACGAAAAACTTTTTTTTTTCTACTGAAGTTTTTCTGCAAAAAATGTATTTGAAGTGGAAATAGGTAGTACGTAAAACGCTGATATTTTTCCATTATTTTTCATTTTTAACCTCCAAAAATGAGAGCTTCAACTCTTTTTTTCACCCCCATTTCAGTAACTTTGAAGTTGGGTTGGCACCACTGGTTGAACGTGACCAAAGTTCGCGCATGACCCTTCAGGGGAGTATCTGGGGGGGGGGGGCGAGGGGGCCCAGGCCCCCACTCGAGCTTCATTTTTCTCCTTTACTGTAGGCTAGGCTCAGAAAATTTGGAGCTTCGGTTAGTCCGATTTTAATACATAAATTTGGTAGGTAGAAATACCAACCTGTGTACCACAGTTGATAGGTAGGTAGCTATGAAAAACACTTGGTTAGTTTTGGAGCCCTAAAGGAATTAGGTACCTACACTCCTAATGGTTGTTTAGGTACTGTACTACTAAAATCAGAAGAATCTCTTTCCCAGCCACCCTGTAGATGCATTAAAAAGTATCAAGTGCTCAGTTTTAAGCACCTACCTACCTATAAAGTACACAAAACTTGAGAAATCTCTGCCAGCCCAAAGTAAAGAGTTAGAATAAACACGCAAAAATATTGATTTAAACTGATATTTACCTTTCGTCCAAAAACTTGGACACTCTTAATGGCTACCTTTGGGGGCTGAAAGAAAGAAAAATTAAACTATTAGTTTGTAGGTTAGAAATGCAAAGATTGTGGTCTCACTACATGACAAGGCCAAGCTACCTTTTCCTTGAATGACTTTACACACACCACTTTTTACTCCTCACACAAAATGTAATGTCAAACAGCCCAACATGATAATTTTGTATACAAGGAGTAAAATGTGAGAATGGCAGAGTGTGCTGAGCTGAGACATTCATACAACAGGGAACAGATTTACAAGGTGTGGAGAAACTTCTATTGAATTGAAGCATGCTTGGCAAGAGACTGACAACTGAATAGCATTCTCAAAATATTAGTAGGTCTGATTAGAAATCATACATATCTTTGAATTTGTACTCCTGGGAGAGAGGACTATCATAATAATGGAGGAGTTGCAAATGGGTAAAAATTATGAATAAATGGTCGATTCCTATGTAAAAAGTTGGGAAAAATCCAAATCTGAGGTCAAAACTCCGAAAAAATAACTGTAAAAGGTCGAAAATTGTTAATTACCTCAATAAATGGACGAGTTATAGCAAATTAAAAATGAAAAAATCCTTAAGGGTGTCGATGACTGGGTGTTTTACCTTACTCTATTTTGATCTAGGATAGTCTTGAGCTTGTGAGGTCTATTGATAAATAAAACATCTGCCTTCCAGGTATGTAGGTATACTGCAGGATAAGATAAAATAAGATGATATCTAATGAGTTTAAACTGTGAAGATCATCAGACACATATTTCCATTCATCATTCCAATATTAGAAGGAAGTTTTATTTCAAATTTGTTCTTGGTCAGTATCATTTGCTGGTTGCTCTAATAAAGATTGAAAATGGTGTTGCTTTCGATACAAGTTTTGAGTTGTGTTTTTATAAAACATTCATAACTGATTCAGGCTCTCTTTTGGACATAAAATAGATAGCAATTAGTGCTGTTTGTCAGGTACTCTTTCCCTTTCTGTTTCTCCCCCGTTTCATAGTTGGAATTTGGGCAAATTTTATTTGGCATAACTATTTGTTTTCCAGACCTATGAAGAAATGGACCCTACCACAGCTGTTGGAGAAGGAGCATGAAGCCATCACAAAAGTCAAATACATAGATAAAATAATGATAGGTGAGTGTGTTAAGCTATTGCTGCCAATAATAATAATAAATAAAAATCTGTGAACATCACACGACTTTCTATTACATTTGCAGAATACGTAGGTATTTGAAAAGAAATAGAAAGTAAAAAAAAATAACGCAGTTGCTATTTTTGTCCGCTAGGTAGCGCCACTATGCAAGCGCGCTAGCGGAGGAGCAGAAAGAATTGCGCAGAAACGTATGTGCACAAACACATTAATGCGTTGCCTGCAAGGGAGCTTTGCTCGTACATTTGATGTGACGTCATCGCCTACGGGAGCGTATGCCGTGACGTCAAAGTTCACGATTTACCGGTATTTTTTAAATTGATTTATCTTGGTATCTAGAAGTCGTAGAAGAAAAAGAAAAATTCCGTTGGTCCTCATTTTTCCTGCTCTATGGCTTTGAAACATCACCCAAGTAAGCGCAACTGATCTATTTAATGATAGATGATGTCACTTAGTCCAAAGAGACTGGACTAGAAAGTGTAACTTGGTCATAAAGTTTGAGAGGTATGTAGGTATTAATTGGTCCTCTCATGTGACATGGGTCCTACAGCATGACATATTGATATACTCAGACCCAACGTAGGACAACCTTGGGACTTGTACTTTTAGAGGAAAAAATGTCCTTTTTCGATGAAACATGTCATTTTAGAGCAAATATATTCACAAATAGCACATGAAAATGTGTTTCGTAGACCATCCATTTTGAGGTTAGCCGAGGAGGCATCATTGAAAACCCTCGATAGAAACTCTATTTCTAGGACCACGAAAATTCTAAGAGCAGTCTCAGAGAAAGGATGACTTTTTCTGTCATTTTATGTTTTAAAAGATACCAAACTTACCTTTGTCGAAGTCATTTTCCTGCTTTTAAATTAGTTTTTCGTGGACAGCAAACCACAAAGCTGGGACCAAAGAAACAGGAGAAAAGAAGGAATGTAAACAAAAACAAGAACGTGAACGAAACGTGAAAACCATCTAGAGCGCGCAACTGCGCAAAAAGGTCGTTACGGACGATGCACAAAAAACGAAAAGCTTTTTTTTTTTTTCTACCGAAGTTTTTCTGCTAAAAATGTACTTGAAGTGGAAATAGGTACCTAGTACGTAAAACTGATTTTCTTTATTACATGGTTTTTCTTTAATCACGATCGAATAAACTACGGGCTAAAAAATTCCCGGAGGGACGGACCCAGCTTGTTTATCTATCAACAAAGGAAAGTTCAAAAGAAATCCTCTTCTTCTCTCTTCTTCTTCAAACTTAAAGAAGTTTGATAGAAAGAGGTAGGTCTTTTTACCAGGAACACGAAAATGGTGGTGCAAATTTTGTCCAGAAAACCATAAAGCCAAAAAAATATCTTCATGCATTACTCAAGAGTCTATTATAATAATTAATTAGTAGAGTGAAAGGCTCACGTGGACTGAAAGCATTTGTGTGTTAATAATAACATTAATTAAAAGTTTTATTAGAAAACTAAAGAAAAACCCACGCTGTGAGCAGAGAAAAAGGAGGCATTAGGATTTTCAATGTTTCAAGATAAAAGCACTTTTTTTCATAATTTTTCGCGATTTTAAAATATTAATTTTCGAGGGAAAAAGAAAGGATGATGAATTAAAATTACAAGTGTTTGATGTTTCTGATTTTGTAATGAAATAACTTTCCGTCTGAGCAGTTCACTGAATGACTTCAAAATCCGATTTTTTTTCTTCCATGGATCAAGTTCGTGGTACCTACCAAGGATTATCTATTTTTCATGTGTTTTAAAGTGCAATACGTCGACAGCTAAGATTTATTTTCCTTCCCAATAAAAATGGTTGATATAAAAAAGTAGGCCCCAAAAAACAAACCTTGTTCAATCTGATAGCCATAGAAAATACTTAAAATTTTCTACTTTGCCAGCATCGGCAATTGACACCCTTCTGTTTCCCATAAGCAAAACCACAGTTCAAACCCTTAAACTAACTCAACCCTTAAACTAACTTAAAAAGCGTGAAGAAAAAAAAAGCATAGAATTGTTATTAGAATAATAGGGGGGTCTTTATTTATACATTACATAAAAAAGGAAAGAAGATAACAAAAAATTGTCTCGCACACACTCCAAACTGAATCTTAACGGTAAGATTTCTGGTATCTGGCTCTGGCACCTGGACCTCCAAATCGTGAAGTTTGACGTCACGGCATACGCTCCCGTAGGCGATGACGTCATAATTCATGATTCCCGCTTCGTTTGTTTGTGCGCAAGCTTTCCTGCGCATTTTGACGTGAAATCTGACGTTACAACTCTTTGAACTTTTTCATTAGAACGGCAATTGAAAATTGAATTTTCGACCTTTTTAAAATCATTTTTTCGGAGTTTTGACCTCAGGTTTGGATTTTTCACGACTTTTTACGTAGGAATCGACCATTTATCAGTAATATTTTCCCAATTGCAACTCCCCCATTGGTCAATCCGAGAGGTAGTTTAAACTCGATTGTGGCCCCGCCCATTAGAAATCTATACATAAATATTTAAGGCACAGAGTTTTAACAAGAAATCGATTTAAAAAATACCGGTAAATCGTGAAGTTTGACGTCACGGCATACGCTCCCGTAGGCGATGACGTCATAATTCATGACTGCGCATTTTCGGGACGGTAAGCGTTTCTGCGCATTCTGACGTGAAATCTGACGTCACAACTCTTTGAATTTTTCCATTAGAACGGCAATTAAAAATAAATTAAAAATAAAAATTGAAATTTCGACCTTTTAAAGTTACTTTTTCACAACTTTTTACGTAAAAATCAACCTTTTATTAATAATATTTTCCCGATTGCAACTCCTCCATTCCATACTTTCATAGTCTTAACTGCAAATATGCTTGTACTTGGTTTAGCTGTGTCCCCAAGTCCCCATATAATCGACCGGCCGTCGATCGACGAGGTAAATCTATGTTGTCATGGCAGTGTGGACGGTTCAGTCGACATCGATGGACCGACTACTTACGTGTGGACACACCTTAAAAGTTACCATAGGTACATGCAGTACCTGAGTCTTGTGCCTTGGAATTTCCAGGAGATGATGTTTGTTAGCTACTTACTAGTGGCCGGTGTAGGTCGTGGTGTAGTGGGTGCAGGTACAGTAGGTCGTGGTGTCGTGACGGCAGGGTAGGTCTAGGTTCCCTATACTTAATGTAATACAAAGTAATACCAAAAAAAAAAAAAAAAAAAAAAAAAAAAAAAAAAAAAAAAGGAACCGTAAAAATGGAAGTCTTACCGTCTTGAAATAGAAGAGAGGGGGGACAGATAGGAGAAAGCGAGCCGTTCCAAGAACGAACCTTATTAGGATAAAGTTCGCGGGAATAGAACCTGCGGCCTATCACTTAGAGGGCAGTCGCGCTACCCTCCAATCTACTAACTGGGCGGCCGAGTTTACATTTAGATTATTTACAGAACTATCGCTTTCGTTTCACTATATATATATATATTTTTAAAAGAGGTTTGACAGAGGGAACTGTAACTGCTATGGTCTTATCGTCCCGAAATCGAAGAGAGAAGGAAGACAGGATGGGAGAAAGCCAGCCGTTCCGAGAACGAACATTATCCCTTCAGGATGAAATCCGCCCCGGGCGGGAATCGAACCCACGGCCTAGCGCTTACAATGCAGACGCACTACCAACTAGGCTAACGAGGCTGGCCTTTCACTATAACTCTTGAACGATTCGTCCAATTTTCATTAAACCTGGCAGAAATGATAACTTACTATAAAGAGATAGGGTTTGTTCTCGGAACGGCTGGCTTTCTCCTATCCAATATTTCTTCTCTCTTCAATTTCGGGACGATAAGACCTCAGCAGTTACAGTTCCCTCTATCAAATAAATAGATAAATAACTTACCTCTGTGTAGTTCCTATCGGCAAAGTTGCCAGCCTAGTTAGCTTGTGGTTGGTAGCGCGTCTGCCTTATAAGAGCTAGGCCGCGGGTTCGATTCCCGTCCGGGGCGGATTTTATCCTGAAGGGATAAGTTTCGTTCTCGGAACGGCTGGCTTTTTCCTATCCTGTCTTCCTTCGTTTTTGGGACGATAAGACCTTAGCAGTTACAGTTCAATCGATCAAACCCCTTTTTTTTTGACGAGAGAAATAAATAAATAAATATCTTGCCTCTGTGTAGTTCCTATCAGCAAAGTGCGCGCGCAGGGCCTGTAGCAAAACACTGCGCATGCGTACTTATTTCTATTTATTTTTGTTTGTCTTTGGCTTAAAAAATGTAATTTTATAGTAAAATTTACCCATGAAATAAACGAGACCTTGTTTAGACTGCGGGAGTAAAGGGACTTTTCAGTCTCATTCTGGCAGTATAATCAGGGTATATTCTATTCTATATTTACCTCTGTGTAGTTTCTATCAGCAAAGTGCGCGCGCAGGGCCTGCAGCAGTACACTGCGCATGAGTAGAACGCGTGACGTGTTCTCGCCGCGTATCATAATGTGGCGGTTATCTAGCTGCACATCCGGCAACGCTTCTTCGTTCAGAATAGCGTCCGCGCCGCCCGCCGGAGCCAAACCCACGACCTCCCAGTAGTCGACCTTCAGCTCGTGACCGCCCGGGGCGGATTTACCTGGAAGATAACGGATTGATGATTGTGGGGTAGATGATTGTAAAAATAAAGATCTGAGTGAGAAGGGGTTAACTCAACCTTAGCTATTCCGTTAGCAAGGGAAACTTCAGGCTGATATCCTCCCTGTTTAAGGTTCCCCAGCCAGACTAGGTATGGCATAGGAGGAAGGGTGAATCAGTTGCACCTTCATGTTTTCTGAATACCAAGCACGCGAAACGTCGCTTAACTTCAGGTGAGTTTCAGTTAAATAAAAACGAAATAACTTCCCGAGTTGAATCCATTTTTTTTTTTTTTTTTTTCTTCTTTTTTTTATCTTACCTTCGGGAACTTTTTCTATCCGGCCACGGAATTGAACCGAGGACTCTGTGCTGAGTAGGAGGGCATGTTCGGTCTGACACAGAATATCAGCTAGGACGCATTGAATGAATCCGGATCCATCCCTGAGAGTGACAAACATGAGACCCTTGCCTGAAGAGCAGAGACGAAAAGAAAAAGATCAAAATCGGAATCTATTCTTTTTTTTCAAGAGGTTTGATAAAGGAAACTGCACCTACCGGCTGAGGTATTATTGTACCGACATAGAAGAGAAAAGGAGAGGATACGAGAAAGTCAGCCGTTCCGAGAACGAACCTTATCTTTACCCTGCCAGCCTAGTTAGTTCGGAGGGTAGCGCGTCTGCCTTGTAAGCGCTAGGTCGCGGGTTCGATTCCTGCCCGGAGCGGATTTTATCCTAAACACATAAGGTTCGTTCTACGAGCAGTAGATTTTCTTCTATCCTGTCTTCCTTCTCTCTTCGTTTTCGGGACGATAAGACCTTCTTAGTAGTTACAGTTCCCTCTATCAAACCTTTGAAAATTTGTCAGTCTAGTCTCTACAGTGTAAACAAAATATCTCGAGAACGGTTTGAGCTAAAGACTTGAAATTTGGCATGAAGAGCTCAAATACCTACTCGTATGACAAAAACGAATAATTAGCGGTATTTCGGGGGTTGTGTTTTTTAGGTCTTTGGGGTCACTAGGAAACTCTATTTTTTTTTTTTTTTTTTAATTAAGCAAGGTCTATTGTAATAACTAAGATTGTACAATATTAAACCCATAAAATAAACGAGACCTTGTTTAGACTGCTGGGGTAAAGGGACTTTTTAGTCTCATTCGAGCAGGACAAACAAGGTATATTCTATTCTATTTGCTATGGAAACTCATTTTGCCATGGAAACTCATTTTCTTCATTACATACCTTGTCTTCTCAGACGATGCACCCAGCCAAATATCGTCACCCGCTTATCCCGATACTTCTCACCATCCTTGATCTTAATTCTCACAGCCGGAGGCAAACTAGGATCCTCCTTCAGCACAATCTTCTTGGCCTCCTCCAAGTTCTTTTCTCGCTTCTCTGCATCCTCTTCTTCTTTCTTTGCTTTCGACTCGGATTTGGCGTTGTCCCGGGCAGCCAGCTTGGACACCTTCTTCAGCTGAGCTTTAGCGATGAGTTGGTATTTCTGTGATCAAAGAAAACACAAGTCAATACTTTGTTTCTTTAGCCTAAGGTGGGATCATACACTCAAGCCCTTTTTTTTTTTTTTTTTTTTTTTTTTTTTTTTTTAAACAAGTTTCCATTTATTTTTGATCGATAAAAAACTCAGAACATACATTTTTTTATATATGGTATACTTGTGCAAGCCAGTTTACACAAGTGAATCGACGCATGCGAACTCAGGCTTGAAATTTGCACAAGCAAAAAAGTGCCTCTGCCTTGTAAGCGCTAGGCCGCGGGTTCGATTTCCGCCCCGGGCGGATTTTATCCTGATGGGATAATGTTTGTTCTCGGAACGGCTGGCTTTCTCCTATCCTGTCTTCCTTCTCTCTTTGCCAGCCTAGTTAGCTTAGTTGGTAGTGCGTCTGCCTTGTAAGCGCTAGGCCGCGGGTTCGATTCCCGCCCGGGGCGGGGATAATGTTCGTTCTCGGAACGGCTGGCTTTCCTCCTATCCTGTCTTCCTTCTCTCTTCGATTTCGGGACGATAAGACTCGGAACGGCTGGCTTTCTCCTATCCTGTCTTCCTTCTCTCTTCGATTTCGGGACGATAAGACCATAGCAGTTACAGTTTCCTCTGTCAAACCTCTTTTTTTTTTAAGTTACAATTGTAGCTCCGGCCATTATCAAACTTTATCTAATGTCTCATTTCTTCTCCCCTTACAAACAGACGTCTCGCACGTGATACTGATTCAGCAACCAGCACAGCACCCGCTCCAGCCCGAGCCCATAGCCTCCGTGCGGGGTCGACCCGTATTTCCGCTGGTCCGTGTACCAATAGTATGGGGCGGGGTCGATGCCCTCCCGCTTATACCCGGCCAGCAGCTCCTCAGGGTCCCAGATACGCATGGACCCGCCGATAACTTCGCCTACGTTCGGGAACAGCACGTCTACGCTCTCGGTGAGAGCGGGGTTTTCCGGACATCTGGGAACAGAGACAATGTTAAAGGTTTGTTAGTAGTGGTGTAGGGGGTAACGCATTTGACTTTGGTGGTTCGAGTCCAAGACAAGTCATAAAATTGATCTAGGTGTCATTGGGGGAACGTGACATGATGGTCGTGTGTTTCTACCTACATCAATATACATACATGATATTAAGAAAGGTTTAAGGGACAAGAACTCTAATATTATTATAGATTCCCTCTGTAAATAAGACAGTGTTATTTACAGAGGGAATCTATAACAATTAGAGTTCTTGTCCCTTAAACCTTTCTTAATATCACGTATATTGATGTAAATAAATGAGGTCTGTTTAAACTGTTGGGCCGTTCCGAGAACGAACCTTATCTTTACCCTGCCAGCCTAGTTAGTTCGGAGGGTAGCGCGTCTGCCTTGTAAGCGCTAGGTCGCGGGTTCGATTCCTGCCCGGAGCGGATTTTATCCTAAACACATAAGGTTCGTTCTACGAGCAGTAGATTTTCTTCTATCCTGTCTTCCTTCTCTCTTCGTTTTCGGGACGATAAGACCTTCTTAGTAGTTACAGTTCCCTCTATCAAACCTTTGAAAATTAAACTGTTGACATAATGGGACTTTTTAGTCTTAGCCGACACTATAAATAAGGTATATTTTTTCCGTTCAGCGTGGACTCACTTGGACATATAGAAGGACTTGATATCGGCAGGGAAGCGACACAGCATGATGGGCCGGTTGATCTGGTCCGTCATCTTGCGTTCGGGCATCTCCGGAATATCCTCTCCGAACTCGTACTCGGTATTGTCCGGCTTCCGGATCTCGTGCTTGCGTAAATACTCGATCGCATCCGCGTAGTTCATGCGCAAGAAGGGGCGCGCCGGCGGCTCGAAGTTCGGATTCATTTGACGCACTGTGGAAAAAAAGGGAATTGTTTTAGAAGGAAGTCATAGAGGCGGCATTGTTTCAAGTCTACCCCAAATTTGATGATTTGAGACTTTTTTTTTTTTACCAACCTCAGTGGTGTAGTGGTTAGCACGGTGGACTCTGGATCTGGAGGTTGGTGGTTCGAGTCCACGTCAAGTCCAAATTTAGCGAAGTGCAATCAGCGAGGAATGACATTTGTGAAAAGCATTTAATGCTATAAACCTATAAAATACACGGGACCTTGTTTAGACTGCTGGGGTAAAGGGACTTTTTAGTCTCATTCGAGCAGGATAAACAAGATATATTCTATTGCTTTTCTATTCCTGGATAGGCATGGATTTAAAAGAACGTGCCTTGAAGTAATGCGAAAAGCGGTACTGAGGTATCTACAATCTTTTTTTTTCTATTATTATTATTATTTTCACACGGTTGGTGGTTCGAGTCCACGTCAAGTCCAAATTTAGCGAAGTGCAATCAGCGAGGAATGACATTTGTGAAAAGCATTTAATGCTATACGAGTAAACCTATAAAATACACGAGACCTTGTTTAGACTGCTGGGGTAAAGGGACTTTTTAGTCTCATTCGAGCAGGATAAACAAGATATATTCTATTGCTTTTCTATTCCTGGATAGGCATGGATGTAAAAGAATGTGCCTTGAAGTAATGCGAAAAGCGGTACTGAGATACCTACAATCTTCTTTTTTTTTAACTCACCCAAATCCCCATGCGTGGCCATCACCCGGTCGACCGTGTCGCATATCAAATCCTCCAGCTTATCCAGCAGGTCGTCGAACGTCAAAAACGCACACTCGGCCTCCACATGCGTGTACTCGGCCAGGTGGCGACGCGTCCGCGAGTTTTCCGCACGGTAGCTTTGTGCGATACAATACACGTCCCCAAGGGCGGGCAGGCAGGTTTCCAGGTAGAGCTGGGACGACTGGGTGAGATAGGCGGGCTCACCGAAGAAGTTGAGAGAGAACAGGGTCGAGCCGCCTTCTACCTGGGTTTGAACCAGGGTGGGCGGAGTGACCTAAGAAATGAGAAGGACTTGAGGTATTATTGAACCAAGTTTTTTTTTCGACCACGACCTCCCAGTAGTCGACCTTCAGCTCGTGACCGCCCGGGGCGGATTTACCTGGAAGATAACGGATTGATGATTGTGGGGTAGAGTATTATGTTAAGGCGGTCTCTTCCTGATCCCTTATGTGCCGCGTCCATTTTAATTTAGGACTATTGCACTGCCTTTGGACAAAAAATGTGGAACGCTTCACGATTTTGCGTGTCATCCTTGCGCAGGGGCCATGCTAATCTTCTCTGTATCGTTCCAATTTTAGTATACATATGTACTGCCGAAGCAGTACAAATGTGGGGTAGATACCTACTCCGATAATGTATTTCCTAGATGGAGCATTAATGCAACTGTGCATTGTATTTTTTGAAGCCAAAACAGAGAGATAAAAGTGGAGTTAAATATGCGGAGAGTGGAGTCACTGACGTGACACAGACTGACGTGACACAGCTGGTAGCAGCACTGACTCCAAAGAGGAATTCCTTTACAATCTATCGGCTTCAACAAATGAGCTCAATACGGTCTCTTCTTTATTCTTCCTTCAAGGGTAGATACTTAGACAGGCTTGTAAAAATAAAGATCTGAGTGAGAAGGGGTTAACTCAACCTTAGCTATTCCGTTAGCAAGGGAAACTTCAGGCGGATATCCTCCTTGTTTAAGGTCCCCCAGCCAGACTATGGCATAGGAGGAAGGGTGAATCAGTTGCACCTTCATGTTTTCTGAATACCAATCACGCGAAACGTCGCTTAACTTCAGGTGAGTTACAGTTAAATAAATACGAAGTAACTGCCCGAGTTGAATCCATTTTTTTTTTCTTTTTTTTTTTCTTCTTTTTTTTATCTTACCTTCGGGAACTTTTTCTATCCGGCCACGGAATTGAACCGAGGACTCTGTGCTGAGTAGGAGGGCATGTTCGGTCTGACACAGAATATCAGCTAGGACGCATTGAATGAATCCGGATCCATCCCTGAGAGTGACAAACATGAGACCCTTGCCTGAAGAGCAGAGACGAAAAGAAAAAGATCAAAATCGGAATCTATTCTTTTTTTTCAAGAGGTTTGATAAAGGAAACTGCACCTACCGGCTGAGGTATTATTGTACCGACATAGAAGAGAAAAGGAGAGGATACGAGAAAGTCAGCCGTTCCGAGAACGAACCTTATCTTTACCCTGCCAGCCTAGTTAGTTCGGAGGGTAGCGCGTCTGCCTTGTAAGCGCTAGGTCGCGGATTCGATTCCTGCCCGGAGCGGATTTTATCCTAAACAGATAAGGTTCGTTCTAGGAGCAGCAGGCTTTCTTCTATCCTGTCTTCCTTCTCTCTTCGTTTTCGGGATGATAAGACCTTAGTAGTTACAGTTCCCTCTATCAAACCTTTTAAAATCGGTGGTGAACAAAATTTCATCATGTTCCAATTAAAATACCTGATCAAATGCTTGATAGTAAAGGTAATAACAATAATGTATCTAACTCCTCAAAATATTTTTTTTTTTTTTTTTTTTTTTTTTTTTACAAACTAGAACGCCAGACTAGTTAGTTTAGTGGTTATCGCGTCTTGTAAGCGCCGGGTCGTGGATTTGATTTCCGCCCGGAGCGGATTTTATCCTGAACAGTTAAGGTTCGTTCTAAGGAACGGGTGGCTTTCTCCTATCCTGTCTTCCTTCTCTCTTCGCTTTCGGGACGATAAGACCTTACTATTTCCCACGCAGTGAGCTCTTCCACCTAACCAATATTAGCTATATTAGTTCAGTCTGGCTAGGGGACGTTAAACAGAGAGTAGACTAGCGTCTGGCTGTGGGACTATAAACAGGGAGGAGAATAGCTAACCCTAACCAGCCTAGCTAGCTGGCAGTTCCTCTCTCTCTCTCTCTGCTTTTAAAGAATAAGCACAAGTTAGTCCTTTCGATGGTTAACTGCGGTTCAGGACGAGCCTATTAAACATGGCTAGAGACCATCACCCAGGTGTACGGCACATACAAAAAGATATCTTCTCTTTACACTTCTCTTCAATCTGCCAGCACCATTCGGCGAAAGCTAAAGCCGCTACAACAATATCAGGTACCTACACTCATTTTTTTAAGTTTTTTTAATATTATATTACCTATTCTTATACCTATGTAGTTTATTTTAGGGAAGGGCTGCTAGTTTTGGGTCCCCTCTTGAAGAGCCCAACTCCAGGGCCATCAGGGCCAGATGACCCCACTATGAAAACGGCCCTCTAACTGGGTGTTTAGATTTGGAAGGGGGCCTAAAATTGGCCTTCATTGGGCCGACCTTGACCGTGGAAAATCGCCGCCGAGGTCATTATAGGTGTCGATTATGTGGTCTGATGGCCTATATTTTTCTATCGGATGTGTGAGTGCCTATTTCCTTGAAAAGACTGAACGAAGCGAGGTCTAAGATTTAACTCGATGATTTTGATTTTTCCCTACCTTTTTTTAAAAAGAGTTTTGATAGAGGGACCTGTAGGTGCTAAGGTCTTATCGTCTCGAAATCAAAGGGAGAAGAAGGATAGGATAGGATAGGATGTATTTTCAGACTTACCTCAGACTTAACATGAATTTGAATCCAATACCGGAATGTACAATCTTAGTCTGGCTGGGGGACTTTAAACAGGGAGTATACCAGCCTGAATTCCCCTTGCTAAAGACATAGCAAAGGTTGAGGGTGAAGGGCATCCGCTCGTTAAAGCTATAGTAGCCAAAATCAAATGTCAGCCCAAAGCAATCACCCTAGTTGGGGCAGATTGAGAGCTGACGAAAAACGCTGACCCCGTCTGTACACGGGAAAAGGCGGAGAAGAAAAAGAACAAGAAAATACAGTGTCGTGAAACCTCTAGTGAAAAAAGAAAAAGAAAAGAAAATTGAAACACCCTGTATGATTCAGATGAAGGGAAATAAACACCGTGGAGCCAAGAGAGAGAGAGAGAGAGAGAGAGAGAGAGAGAGAGAGAGAGAGAGAGAGAGAGAGAAGGGGAACTGTAACTGCCAAGGTCTTATCATCCCGAGAGCGAAGAGAAAAGGAGGACAGGATAGGAGAAAGCCAGCCGTTCCGAGAACGAACTTTATCCGGTGAGAATGAAATCCGCCCCGGGCGGAAATCGAACCCCCGACCTACCACTTACAAAGCAGACGCACGGTCTAAGATTTGACTCCATTTTGAAATCAGTTCGTCAGCGGGGATAGCACGTTGAATGCACCAGTTCCCCATGGATCACTGAGGTTAAGCAACGTTGCGCGTGGTTAGTATCTCTGGGTCATCGCGTGCTGCTTTTTTACTTTCCTTATCCTATAGGAAGGAAGCGTGACTTACCAGGAAGAGCAGCTGGGCCGGAAATAAGGAAAGTAAAAAATTCCGTGACTTACCGGGAATGGCAGGTGGGCCGGGAATAAGGAAAGAAAGTAAATGGCCGTGACTTACCAGGAAGAGCAGCTGGGCCGGAAATAAGGAAAGTAAAAAATTCCGTGACTTACCGGGAATGGCACGTGGGCCGGGAATAAGGAAAGAAAGTAAATGGCCGTGACTTACCAGGAAGAGCAGCTGGGCCGGAAATAAGGAAAGTAAAAAATTCCGTGACTTACCGGGAATGGCAGGTGGGCCGGGAATGGCCGGGATGTTGATGTTGGTGATGATATACCCGGCCGGGCCCTCACACGTGATGTAACCCACCTCACAGGGACTGGGGAAGAGGGGAAAGGGGAGAAGAGAACCCCCGCCTCCCGCTGTACTGAAGGAGGTGGGCGGGTACACCCCGTATGGACTTTGAGCGAACTGGCAACCCCTTGGCGGTATTTTGACCGCTTTTGGACAGATTTCGACCGTTTTTTGGCGGTTTTCAGCTATAGTGACAAAACGGTTAGAGATATTGTGAAAGTTAGGGTAAAAGAACACTTAAATAAGCATCATTCAATAGGATTTTTTCCCGTAGAAACACACTGCCCTCACGTGACATGTTGGCAGTGTGTCTCTTTACAGATAAATTAGATGCAAAATCGAAAATCGTCAAGCCAATAGTACCAGTCTAGTTACTTGGAAACGGAAATAGGCTTCGATTCCCGGCCGAGGCAAACTTTATTCTGAACGGACAAGGTTCGTTCTCGGAACGGCTGGCTTTCTCCTATCCTGTGCTGCTTCTCAGTTTGATTTCGGGACGATAAGACCTCCGTTGTTACAGTTGCCTCTATACTCTAAACTTCTTCATGAAAAATCTAAACCTCGCTTTGTTCATTCATTGATGGAGTATATCCACTCTGAGGGGGATTCCCCGCACTGGAGCCTTCCCCACTTCCGTGGTACCTTGCATTGACTTCCCGTCCAGGTAGGTAATTCAAGGGTAACACCAATTAGGTAATACCTAGGTTATAGGTACCTACTACCAACTCGTACCTAGGTACGTTCCATTCTACATAGGTACATAGTATTCTACCTAGGTACATGGTACATATATACAATTTATTACTACTTATATACCTCCTACTTTTTTAAAGAGAGAGAGAGATAGGAAGAGAGAGAGAGATAGGAAGAGAGAGGGAGAGAGAGAGAAATATACCTACCTATACTTTTTTTGAGAGAGAGAGGGAGAGAGAGAGAGAAATATACCTACCTATACTTTTTTGAGAGAGAGAGATAGGGAGAGAGAAAGATGGAAATGTTGTGTTTTTCCTGGCAACATATTTATCTAATACAATAATCCTGTTTTTCTCACCCCTCTTCTCTCTCTCTCTCCCTCTCTCACACATTCTCTCTCACCCTCCCTAGGTTGGCACTATAGAGAGAGAGAGAGAGAGAGAGAGAGAGAGAGAGAGAGAGAGAGAGAGAGAGAGAGAGAGAGAGAGAGAGGGAACTGTAACTGCCGAGGTTTGATCGTTCCAAAAGCGAAGAGAGAAGAACAGGATAGGAGAAAGCCAGCCGTTCCGAGAACGAACCTCATCTGATCAGGATAAAATCCGCCGCGGGCGGGAATCGAACCCCCGGCCTAGCGCTTACAAGACAGACGCGCTACCAACCAAGCTTACTAGGATGGCATATAGGTAGGTACTCATTATGTAGAATAAATTGTAGATTAGTAAGATGTAAGATTGTTAGACTTTACACTTCGCAGTAAAAAAAAGGTATTGAACTTTACTCACGACATTCACACCTCTAATAACAAAAATAATAAAGAGTATAAACGTTTAATTTAAATAGAAAGGGCTGTTAAAGTAGGTAATTAATATTCTATTAATATCTGATTAGATTGCTATCTCTATTATAGTGCCATGTGCCAACCTAGTTGGCTTGGTGAGTAGGGCGTCTGCCTTGTAAGCGCTAGGCCGCGGGTTCAATTCCTGTCCTGGGTGGATTTTATCCTGAACCGATAATGATATTCGTTCTGGGAACGGCTGGCTTATCCTGGTCTTCCTCTCTTCGCTTTTGGGGTGATAAAACAGTTCCCTTTATTAAACCACTCTAAAAAAAAAGCAGTGTTGTACTTCGATTAGACATTTTTACTTTCCTTATTCTACTTATAGGAAGGAAAGTAATGTAATCGGGTCAAATTTTCGATGGTCAGTTTTTAGTGCCAAAACACGTTTTGAGGTCCCTAGAGCCTAAATCCAAAGTTTCAGCCATTGGTCCATGTGTGTGTCTGTCTGTAAACAAAATATCTCGAGAACGGTAAGAGCTAGAGACTTGAAATTTGGTACGTAGATGTCAAATGTGACAGGGATGCGACATGAAACTTTTGGTTAAGATAAGTGCTGCGGTCGGCGGTATTTTTACCGCTTTTTGGCCGTTTTCAGCTATACTGACTAAACGGTTAGAGACATTGTAAAAGTTCCTATAGAACATAAAAAATAGCATCATTCAATAGGATAAGGAAAGTCGTGTGATGTTCACACCAGATTTTTTTCCAATACAACACCTTCATCTAGTTTACGAGGTAAGATTTGGGTAGCCAGCCTAGTTAGCTTGGAGGGTAGCGCGTCTGCCTTGTAAGCGCTAGGCCGCGGGTTCGATTCCCGCCCCGGGGCAGATTTTATCCTCAACCGATAAGGTTCATTCTTGGAAGAGCGGCCCTTCTCCTATCCTGTCTTCCTTCTATTTTCACTTCAGGGACGATAAGACCTCTGTTGTTACAGTCCCCTCTATTAAACCTCTGAAAAAAAAAAAAAAAAAAATTGTTAAAAACTTGATCTAGGTACTTTTGTGTCTTTTAAGGCCCGTTCCCACTTGTGACACTTGTCGTTCGAAGAAAAAAATCGTATCGTGCCTAATTGGGAACACTGTAATTTAACAAGCTGGGCCCGTCCGTCCGGGAATTTTTTAGCCCGTAGTTTATTCGATCATGGTTAAAGAATACGTTTGTACCTAACTTATTTGTTTAATATTCAGTTTATTATTATTCTTGATTCGATTTTTCGATTTTACTTTCATGTAATGTTTTAAAATCAAGACTAGAGCCCGTTCTCCCTTTATTCCCAATATAAGGTTTAAGTCACCCATCCATTTATTGGCCTTGCTCGGCGTAGCTTAACATAGGTGACGCTAAAACCGGTCTTAAAATAACGACTGAAGTGTTATCTAAAACTTTCTCACTTTGAGTTCATAGGTCGTCGCGACAAATTTCAAGATCAAAGCTCATTTGTGTGAGAAAATATGAAAAAAATCTTTCCCAAAAACCAGTTTTTTTGGTTTTTTGGCTTTATTTTCTGGATAAAATTTGCACCAAATTTGTGGACAAATTTTCGTGTTCCAAAAATTAAAAAGACCTTTAATTTGATATACCTATAGGTCAACCAGGTTTGGATAAGTCCTTCTATGGGGACAGACAGCGAATACAATAGTCCGTCCCTTATACATACCTTTTTATTACCTACTTTTGTAATAATAAAGGAAGGACGGACTAAAAAGCTATTAAGAAAACTGCTTATCATCATACCTATTACTATCTAAATAACTTTACCTTTTTAATAGCCATCAAAAGTGTACCTATACCTACCTAATACCTATAGGTAGTGAGTGCACGATGGACGGAGGTTGATGGTTCGCGGTCAAGTGGTAAAATTTAAAGTAAAGTTGCTAGTCTTGCTACAGTGAACCTAAGTACGTGGTTCAGTAGTTCACGCGTTGGACTTTAGATCTGGAGGTTCGTGGTTCCAGTCCAAGTCAAGTAACAATAATGAAATTTATCTAGATGTAATAGTTAAATTACACCGAAAACCGCCAAAAAAAAAGGCCAAAATACCACCAAGCGTTGCACCGATCTTAACTGAGTGCCGACTTGTCAAATTTATCAAATTTTTGGGGTTGAATTGATTTCTTGGAAATTTAGTTCGTCGCGATCAACTCGATTTCCCATAACAACAGAAATTTGAGACAATTCTTGAATGTCATCGTCATCAGAATAAGTATTGGAATTGGTACATAATGCCGTATGATATCCATCATTACTAGGACCGGCACTGGGGTCAATCTGAGGTGTGTAGTCAAATAATGAGTGAGAATGATCAGCATGTGGAACTGGACTAGTGGCGGGATCTTTGGTTTGAGCATGAATAACAAACGATTCAAACGAGGACTCTTCATTATCATCAAGTGCAATGACAGGTAGAATGGGGTCATTGCTTCCTCGAGTTGAAATTGGGTTGGCACCACTGGTTGAACGTGACCAAAGTTCGCGCATGCGCACAAGCGAAAAACACCAAAATGAAAACACGGACAAAATCAAAACAAACAAAGAACTCAAGATGGCCGCTGACAGTAACACCAAAAGTGAAAATTCCGTGAATATGAAGTACGATAACGCAAGTGAATCTCAGCCTTTGAAAAAGATAAAAACCGAAAATGAGAAAGCTCCGGGTGAAAGTGAAGATGTGGAATCGTTGGGAGAACAAATTCTGGACATAGGGGAACATTATTTGGTCAGAAGATCACCAAAAGTGAAAATTCCGTGAATATGAAGTACGATAACGCAAGTGAATCTCAGCCTTTGAAAAAGATAAAAACCGAAAATGAGAAAGCCCCGGGTGAAAGTGAAGATGTGGAATCGTTGGGAGAACAAATTCTGGACATAGGGGAACATTATTTGGTCAGGAGATCGGACAACTCATGGCGTAAGTTTGTGACGCAATACCTCTACAGTGCCCTCCCTGAATGTTTTTGTTTGTTACCGGTACACATCTGTGTACTCCCTTGAACCCGTACCCTCCTTTCCTCTTTATCCTTCAAAATTACGTTCTATTGCGTGTTTTTGACGAAGGAAAGCTTGGAGACTTTGCTCGAAAGTTGAATGAATATGCCCCCCTATCGATTTCTGTCAGTTGCTCAATCGATCTATTCCTTTTGAAATCAAAAATATATTCTAGGGATCTAGGGACTTGAGAGATGATAATTATACTTTAGCTGCCTACTTATCTCTTTCTTGATAACCTCTTCAAGACCCAAACACAATCTGAATGACTTATTGCTATTATTGAAGAATTCGGTAGGTTCCCAATCTACTATTATTTTTAGATAAACAGATGTTGGGTGAGTGTTAACAATAGGTACTTGTTACGATAATCAATCTATTCGAAAATAATCTAAAGTCCTCAAGTGTTTACATTCCTTCGGTGCACACTTTGAAAATTAGGTTATGTACAGAAGCAGAAGTCCTCATGGTTTATCTCCTTTTTTTTATAGATCCAGCAGAAATCATCCAGAACCGATACAATGAACTTGAAAACTGCTTTGAATACTATGTACATTATGATGGGTTCAACAGAAGACTGGATGAATGGGTACAGAAACACAGGATAATGAATTCCCGATTTGATATGTCCGAGCAGCATTGGAAAAACAAAGAGAATCAGGCAATTGATTTACTGGATCAGAGTGACCGGAAGATTACGAGGAACCAGAAAAGGAGGCATGATGAAATCAACCATGTACAAAAAGTAAGCATAATATTTGTATACCTATAAGAAGAAAAAAAAAAAACAGCTGAATCATGTGTAGGTCAGAAAGATATATAATAGCTAGGACCACACTTGTGATTCATAATTAATCTACCTTTATTAAGGAATCTGATGAATCAATCTGTTCTTCCCAAGTTTAAATAAGTCATCAGGTTGCTTCCAATTTGATTAAGTTATTCATAATGTAACCATAGGTATTGTTTGAACAAAAAAATAGATAAACTAATCTTCAGTAACTTCAAAAATGAACTACTCTATTTTGACCTAGGATAGTCTTGAGCTTGTGAGGTCTATTGATAGATAAAACATCTGCCTTCCAGGTATGTAGGTATACTGTAGGATAAGATAAAATGAGGTGATATCTAATGAGTTTAAACTGTGAAGATCATAAGACACATATTACCATTCATTAGCCCAATATTAGAAGGAAGTTTTATTTCAAATTCGTTCTTGGTCAGTATCATTTGCTGGTTGCTGTAATAAAGATTGAAAATGGTGTTGGTTTCCATACAAGTTTTGAGTTGTGTTTTTATAAAACATTCATAACTGATTCAGGCTATCTCTTGGACATAAAATAGATAGCAATTAGTGCTGGTTGTCAGGTAGTCTTTCCCTTTCTGTTTCTCCCCCGTTTCATAGTTGGAATTTGGGCAAATTTTATTTGGCATAACTATTTGTTTTCCAGACCTATGAAGAAATGGACCCTACCACAGCTGCTTTGGAGAAGGAGCATGAAGCCATCACAAAAGTCAAATACATAGATAAAATAATGATAGGTGAGTGTGTTAAGCTATTGGTGCCAATAATAAAAAATAAACCATATGATGGCTTGATAAGTGACCATGTGGACAATCACATGCTGCTAGACAACTAGGAAGTAAGTACCAAGTGAAGTTTTTTTTATTTAGGTAGGTACTATTCTTGCTATCTCATTTCTCTCAATATCACCTCTCCCACCAATATGCCATCTCAATATCTCATCTCATCAATATCACCATTATAAGGCTGCCTGTCACATGCCAAAAAAAAATCCATGTTTGTTCTTTTTCAGGCAAATGTGAAATAGACACATGGTATTTCAGTCCTTACCCAGATGAATGCAAAAAGAAGCCCAAACTATGGATCTGTGAATTCTGTCTCAAATACATGACTATGGAGAGAACATACAGATATCATAAGGTAACAGGAAATTAATCAGAATAAAAAATGGACTTCTTCTTCTTCTCCCTTACCTTTTCCTGTGTTCAGACAGGGTTGGTGGTTTTTTGTCAGGCTCTCAATCAGCCCTTGCTAGGGTGATTAATTGAGCTGACATTTGGTTATGGCTACTATAAATTTATGAGTGGGTGCCCTTTGGACTCCAAATTTCCTATTTCTTTAGTAAGGGAAATTTTAGACTGGTATTTGTTCTAATTCACTCATTTTCCAAAATCTCTTATTTGTCTTTCAGAGTGAATGCACCTATTGTCATCCACCTGGCAAGGAAATCTACCGGTGTGGTAATATCTCCATCTATGAGGTGGATGGAAGCTTTCACAAGTTGTACTGCCAGAACTTGTGTCTCCTTGCCAAACTGTTTTTAGATCACAAAACTCTGTATTTTGATGTCGACCCATTCCTGTTCTACATATTGTGTGTGATCGATAAGTACGGTGCCCATTTGGTGGGATACTTTTCAAAGGTAAGGAATAGGCAGTTGGATTTGTTTTCCCCAAGAGAGAGGGAACTGTAACAAGAGAAATAGCTAGTTGCCAAATAGAGAGTTAAATAATCACTGTAAAGTGTTGAGTACTTACATAATGCTTGTCACAAGTGTGGGTCCTCAATTAATACATCAATACTACCCTACAGTGTGCTAAATTTTTATGACATGATCTGGATTTGAACCACTAACCTTCAGATCCTGAGCCTTTTCTTCCCTTTTTTTACAAGAGCAGATATAATTTGACTCATTTCATTGTTCCCTCAGGAGAAAGAATCACCGGACGGGAACAACGTGGCGTGTATCCTCACGCTGCCCCCGTATCAGCGACAGGGCTATGGGAAGTTTCTGATCTCCTTCAGTTACGAGCTGAGTAAAGTCGAAGGCCTCATCGGGTCTCCGGAGAAGCCTCTGTCGGATCTGGGCAAACTCTCGTACCGTTCCTACTGGTCCTGGGTACTCCTGGGCATCCTGAGGAATTCGAACTTTTTCCCATTTAAACCTGTAGTACGTACGTAACGTACAGACCATGGGCTAAAAACCACTTTTTTGGAATCAGGGGAACCCAAAACGGATATTTCCACCCATTTCCCGATTTTGAAAATTTGGACCGATTGCAATACTTTCTCATTACCTTGTATAGGTTCCCTATATGTAAAGGTAATAGAAAGTAATAAACCATATGATGGCTTGATAAGTGACCATCTGGACAATCACATGGTGATGCTAGACAACTAGGAAGTACCAAGTGAAGTTTTTTTATTTAGGTAGGTATCTATTCTTGCTATCTCATTTCTCTCAAAAAGGAGCATGAAGCCATCACAAAAGTCAAATACATAGATAAAATAATGATAGGTGAGTGTGTTAAGCTATTGGTGCCAATAATAAAAAATAAACCATATGATGGCTTGATAAGTGACCATGTGGACAATCACATGCTGCTAGACAACTAGGAAGTAAGTACCAAGTGAAGTTTTTTTTATTTAGGTAGGTACTATTCTTGCTATCTCATTTCTCTCAATATCACCTCTCCCACCAATATGCCATCTCAATATCTCATCTCATCAATATCACCATTATAAGGCTGCCTGTCACATGCCAAAAAAATAAAAAAAAAAATCCATGTTTGTTCTTTTTCAGGCAAATGTGAAATAGACACATGGTATTTCAGTCCTTACCCAGATGAATGCAAAAAGAAGCCCAAACCCGCAACTTCTCAACTGTAAGTCGGACAGTTCTAAAAGTTTCACCATTCGATTCGGCGTGAAAAATCCCATGGGATTTCTTCCGATCGAATTGATTTCTTGGAAATTTAGTTCGTCGCGATCAACTCGATTTCCCATTGAATGCAAAAAGAAGCCCAAACTATGGATCTGTGAATTCTGTCTCAAATACATGACTATGGAGAGAACATACAGATATCATAAGGTAAGTAACAGGAAATTAATCAGAATAAAAAATGGACTTCTTCTTCTTCTCCCTTACCTTTTCCTGTGTTCAGACAGGGTTGGTGGTTTTTTGTCAGGCTCTCAATCAGCCCTTTCTAGGGTGATTAATTAAGACTAGGACCGGCACTGGGGTCAATCTGAGGTGTGTAGTCAAATAATGAGTGAGAATGATCAGCATGTGGAACTGGACTAGTGGCGGGAACTTTGGTTTGAGCATGAATAACAAACGATTCAAACGAAGACTCTTCATTATCATCAAGTGCAATGACAGGTAGAATGGGGTCATTGCTTCCTCGAGTAGGAATAGTAGGAGGAGCAATGTTTAATTTCACGTCGATGAATGTGGCAACTTTCAAAGCAAACACTCGTTTTCCGTGCTTGTTCATGTGTAAGCCATGACGAGTGAAATATGATCTGTGGAGAAATTGATTTGGTACATTTCTTTGTTCTAATTCACTTCACTAATTTTCCAAAATCTCTTATTTGTCTTTCAGAGTGAATGCACCTATTGTCATCCACCTGGCAAAGAAATCTACCGGTGTGGTAACTATTTGTCTTTCAGAGTGAATGCACCTATTGTCATCCACCTGGCAAAGAAATCTACCGGTGTGGTAACATCTCCATCTATGAGGTGGACGGAAGCTTTCACAAGTTGTACTGCCAGAACTTGTGTCTCCTTGCCAAACTGTTTTTAGATCACAAAACTCTGTATTTTGATGTCGACCCATTCCTGTTCTACATATTGTGTGTGATCGATAAGTACG
Organism: Diaphorina citri; assembly: GCF_000475195.1. Lineage (NCBI taxonomy): Eukaryota > Metazoa > Arthropoda > Insecta > Hemiptera > Psyllidae > Diaphorina > Diaphorina citri. The sequence goes on along the minus strand of NW_007377440.1, from coordinate 776,186 downwards.
GTGCCCATTTGGTGGGATACTTTTCAAAGGTAAGGAATAGGCAGTTGGATTTGTTTTCCCCCAAGGGAACTGTAACAAGAGAAACAGCTAGTCACCAAATAGAGAGTTAAATAATCACTGTAAAGTGACTGTTTCTAGATCACAAAACTCTGTATTTTGATGTCGACCCATTCCTGTTCTACATATTGTGTGTGATCGATAAGTACGGTGCCCATCTGGTGGGATATTTTTCAAAGGTAAGAAAAAGGCAGTGGGATTTGTTTCCTCCCAAGAGGATTGATATAGAGGTAACTGTAACAACGGAGGTTTTATTGTCCCAAAATCAAAGAAAGTAGCTGAGGACAGAATAGGAGAAAGATGGACGTTTTGGAAACGAACATTATCTGATCAGGATGAAGTGCATCCCGGGCAGGAATCTTACAAGGCATGCATGCTACCCACCAAGATAACCAGGCTGCCTGAAAGGGGGGATTGAAATGATCTCCGAAAGTTCAAGTTGATTTTTTTTCTTGTCTCATGTGGAATAGAATCCCCGTTTATATGGCCAGAATGAGACTGAAAAGTGCCTTTACCCCCACAGTCTAAACAAGGTCTTTTGTATGTACATATTTGTTTGGTAGATGGAAACCTGATTTATTTCAATCGCGTGGCATAGGACTTGTTACCGTTTCCGAAAGGAAGATGTACATTTTTTTTTTTTTTTTCCAAAGTAGATCTAAACCTGACAATGCAAAAAGAAGCCCAAACTATGGATCTGTGAATTCTGTCTCAAATACATGACTATGGAGAGAACATACAGATATCATAAGGTAACGGAAATTAATCAGAATAAAGAATGGACTTCTTCTTCTCCCTCACCTTTTCCTGTGTTCAGACAGGGTTGGTGGTTTTTTGTCAGGCTCTCAATCAGCCCTTGCTAGGGTGATTAATTGAGCTGACATTTGGTTATGGCTACTATAAATTTATGAGTGGGTGCCCTTTGGACTCCAAATTTGCTATTTCTTTAGGAAGGGAAATTTTAGACTGGTATTTGGTACATTTCTTTGTTCCAATTCACTCATTTTCCAAAATCTCTTATTTGTCTTTCAGAGTGAATGCACCTATTGTCATCCACCTGGCAAGGAAATCTACCGGTGTGGTAATATCTCCATCTATGAGGTGGATGGAAGCTTTCACAAGTTGTACTGCCAGAACTTGTGTCTCCTCGCCAAACTGTTTCTAGATCACAAAACTCTGTACTTTGACGTTGATCCATTCCTGTTCTATATTTTGTGTGTGATTGATAAGTATGGCGCCCATTTGGTGGGATACTTTTCAAAGGTAAGGAATAGGCAGTTGGATTTGTTTTCCCCAAGAGAGAGGGAACTGTAACAAGAGAAATAGCTAGTTGCCAAATAGAGAGTTAAATAATCACTGTAAAGTGTTGAGTACTTACATAATGCTTGTCACAAGTGTGGGTCCTCAATTAATACATCAATACTACCCTACAGTGTGCTAAATTTTTATGACATGATCTGGATTTGAACCACTAACCTTCAGATCCTGAGCCTTTTCTTCCCTTTTTTTACAAGAGCAGATATAATTTGACTCATTTCATTGTTCCCTCAGGAGAAAGAATCACCGGACGGGAACAACGTGGCGTGTATCCTCACGCTGCCCCCGTATCAGCGACAGGGCTATGGGAAGTTTCTGATCTCCTTCAGTTACGAGCTGAGTAAAGTCGAAGGCCTCATCGGGTCTCCGGAGAAGCCTCTGTCGGATCTGGGCAAACTCTCGTACCGTTCCTACTGGTCCTGGGTACTCCTGGGCATCCTGAGGAATTCGAAGGGGAATAGTACGACCATCAAAGAACTGAGGTGAGTGGTGGATTCCCAAGGGGAATAGTGCGACCATCCAAGAACTGAGGTGAGTGGGGGAGCTCCCAAGGGGAATGGTACGACCATCAAAGAACTGAGGTGAGTGGGGGAGCTCCCATTGAGGCTAATAGTAGGCCTTTTTGCCTATTCATCAGAGGGGGAGAAAAGGGGGAAGGATTGTGTGAATCAATACTTGAGTGAGAAAAATTTAACAGGGCAATGCAAAAAGAAGCCCAAACTATGGATCTGTGAATTCTGTCTCAAATACATGACTATGGAGAGAACATACAGATATCATAAGGTAACAGGAAATAGATCAGAATAAAGTGTTCAGACAGGGTTGGTGGTTTTTTGTCAGGCTCTCAATCAGCCCTTGCTAGGGTGATTAATTGAGCTAACATTTGGTTATGGCTACTGACCCAACCACAATCTGAATGAATTATTGCTATAATGCAATTATTGAAGAATTCGGTAGGTTCCCAATCTACCATTATTTTTAGATAAACAGATGTTGGGTGAGTGTTAACAGTAGGTACTTGTTACGATAATCAATCTATTCGAAAATAATCTAAAGTCCTCAAGTGTTTACATTCCTTTGGTGCACAGTTTGAAAATTAAGCTATGTACAGAAGCAGAAGTCCTAATGGTTTATCTCCTTTTTTTTATAGATCCAGCAGAAATCATCCAGAACCGATACAATGAACTTGAAAACTGCTTTGAATACTATGTACATTATGATGGGTTCAACAGAAGACTGGATGAATGGGTACAGAAACACAGGATAATGAATTCCCGATTCGATATGTCCGAGCAGCATTGGAAAAACAAAGAGAATCAGGCAATTGATTTACTGGATCAGAGTGACCGGAAGATTACAAGGAACCAGAAAAGGAGGCATGATGAAATCAACCATGTACAAAAAGTAAGCATGATATTTGTATTACAAAAAGAAAAAAAAAATGGCTGAATCATGTGTAGGTCAGAAAGATATATAATGGCTAGGACCACACTTTATTAATCTACCTTTATAAGGAATCTGAACAATCAATCTGTTCTTCCCAAGTTTAAATAAGTCGTCAGGTTGCTTCCAATTTGATTAATTTACCTATTCATAATGTAACCACAGGTATTGTTTGAACAAAAAAATAGATAAACTAATCTTCAGTAACTTCAAAAATGACAGAAGATCAGACAACTCATGGCGTAAGTTTGTGACGCAATACCTCTACAGTGCCCTCCCTGAATGTTTTTGTTTGTTACCGGTACACATCTGTGTACTCCCTTGAACCCGTCACCTCCTTTCCTCTCTATCCTTCAAAATTACGTTCTATTGCGTGTTTTTGACGAAGGAAAGCTTGGAGACTTTGCTTGAAAGTTGAATGAATATGCCCCCCTATTGATTTCTGTCAGTTGCTCAATCGATCTATTCCTTTTGAAATCAAAAATATATTCCAGGGACTTGAGAGATGATATACTTTAGCTGCCTACTTATCTCTTTCTTGATAACCTCTTCAAGACCCAGCTGCCTGGAAGAGACTGACAAGAAACGCCGACCCTATTTAAGTAGGAAAAGGCTAGAAAGAGGAAGACTGTGTTTAGTCCTGTAATCAAAGAGAGAGAAAAGGACAGGCCCGCCGTTTCGAGAATGAATCTTATATGTCCAGGTTTCAGTCCATCTGGGTGGGAATCGAACCCGTGACCTAGCGCTTACAAGGCTGGTTTGATATTGTAAAAGTTCCGAAGTCAGTTGGTCCCGACTTAGTACTTTTATATGAGTTTTTTTTTCTACAATAAGTAGGTACCTATAGCGAAGCTATGTAATGAGAAAGTATTGCAATTGGTGTCAAGATTATGAATGGGTTTAAGTATCCTTGCAACACATAACTGACGTCTGTTTCTCTCTCTGGGCAGTGAAATGACGAGCATCGCGCAGACGGACATCATCTCCACGCTGCAAGCCATGAACATGGTCAAATACTGGAAGGGTCAACACGTCATCTGCGTGACGCCCAAAATCGTCGAAGAGCACATTCAGTCCACCCAGTATAAACGACCTCGCCTCCAAGTGGATCCGACGTACCTCAGGTGGACACCGCCCCCCAAGAGGGTTCATAGCAAGTCGGGGAAAAAGTAGGTGTCTGGAGCTGGAATCGAACCCGCGACCTAGCGAACCTAATCACTTCGATGACCGCCGTGATCGTCTGAAGGTGAAACTGAGGACGATCGATGACTTTTTTTCGCAGCAGGAAAATCAAGTAGCTTTGCAGGGTGGAACTCTTTGAGTTTACAGGAAGAAGAGAGTCGAAAGATTTAGAGAAAAACTAACCAACTTTGCTTTTGAGTGGATTGGAACACATCACATGCCTTCAGGCTGACTCCCTTTGTCAAGAGTCTACGCTTAAAGGGCAACTTTAGTTTTGAGTGGATGATTTCCAAATTAGCTTCTGTCAAAGAGACACGCCCATTTGAAGTGGACTTAAGGTCATTTGAAAAATTGAAGTGGGAATAGTTGTTATTGACTAAATTCATTTTAAGTGGCAATAGCTATTGATTAAAGTAATTTGAAGTGAGAATAGTTTTTGGCTAAAGTCATTTGAAGTGAGAATGGTTACTGGCTAATGTCATTTGAAGTGAGATTAAAGTCATTTGAAGTTTGATTCAAATCATTTGAAGTGGGAATGGCTTTTTGCCAAGCTTTGTTTAGTAGAGGAAGTAGATCGAGGTGTTGGTACTCCTTTTTCAGGGGGTCTCCAAATGAAGATGTTTATTTCTTTCTAATAAATTGTGTCTACTCTATTCATATTATGAACAATCAAGAGGATACTGTCAAATTTGTAAAAAGTCTTGTTTTTGTTTCTTTTTAAACTGCTTGTATTTTGTTCATCCTAAGATGTTCGCTGACAGTCTTAATAAGGCCTTTGCTCAGCCTGATAACATTACTAATGCTACTAACTGGTAAACAATAGAGTTTATGAATTGAATTTATTTAAATTTTTAGTCCTTAAAAATATTCTTTTTCGAACGCATGAAATTTATTTAATAGGTATATATATTTACATGTTTACCAAAAGATATTGTATTTAGTTTTTTACAAATGACTACCCTTTGATGTCGCTATTAAATTTTCATTTCGCTACTGGGACTCAAACTCAGTCCCTGTATTACAAGTCCATCTTTCTACCTTTGGGGGACTGGAGGTAGAAATATTTTAATTAACTTTTTAATATTTTTTTTTTTAATAAATTAATTTTAATTAACAGT
>NW_007377440.1:754996-771026 GCF_000475195.1 Diaphorina citri | reverse complement strand
GCTGACGGCCTAATAACTTTACTAATGCTACTAACTGGTAAACAATAGAGTTTATGAATTGAATTTATTTAAATTTTTAGTCCTTAAAAATATTCTTTTTCGAACGCATGAAATTTATTTAATAGGTATATATATTTACATGTTTACCAAAAGATATTGTATTTAGTTTTTTACAAATGACTACCCTTTGATGTCGCTATTAAATTTTCATTTCGCTACTGGGACTCAAACTCAGTCCCTGTATTACAAGTCCATCTTTCTACCTTTGGGGGACTGGAGGTAGAAATATTTTAATTAACTTTTTAATATTTTTTTTTTTAATAAATTAATTTTAATTAACAGTCTTTTTCATCTGGGTGTTCATTTAACCCATTTTGTCCCTCCCGTTCCATCTTGATTGTTCACTTAACCCTTTGTGTTTAGTTGTATATGATAGAATTATTTTTTTGTATACTCAATGTGATTTGCGCCTGGCTTAATCTTAGATTCCTAGGCTTTGTATTTTTTTTCTCTGTGTAGGATTTTGTATTTTCCGTTTAGTTGGTCACGTAGGGTCTTTCTTTAACTTCTTGTTGTCCTGTTTTTGAGCTCTACCTAACCTTTGTACCCTTCCCCCTCTTTTAGAACTCATTTTACCTTTTTTACTTATCCTGTCATTTTTAACCTTTTATCCTAGACTTTATCTAAAGGGTCCACACGGATCAGTCCGTGCTACCTTGGTTTCATTCCCATTTCTCATCTCTCCTTCCCTAAATTTTACATACCCAGTCTAGTTAGCTTAGAGGGTGGCGCCCTTTTGGGGGGAGGGAATACGAAGGGTCTGAAAAATCTCATCATTTTCTACAAATAAAATCATGTAATAATTAGGACGGACAAATACTAGACCCTTTATCCCACTACAACTGTGTTATTCCGAAACTTTATTTTGTACTTGGAAAAAAATAATAAAAATTGTTTATCGTAAACTTTCATTTAAACTGCAGGAAAAGGTGTTTTGTTTGAAATTCTTATAGTTAGTTGCCCTAACAACATTTTTTGTCGTAAGTTAGGGTGTACACTATCTCGAGGATGCTTTAATTTTTTTGGCCTTGGTAAAACAGGATGTTGAAACGAATGATGAGAAAAGAGAGATCTATCTTCCTACTCTCCCATACTTCCTTGAAAAATATCAAATCTCCCATTGGGATGTTGTTGGACTGTGGTTTGGGGCGCGAGGCAGTATATCCCCATTTCTGCTCGACTTTTTCGAAAAACAGAACATCGGGAAGAACAAATTAAAAGAACTTGCCCCCATCATCATATTAAAAGATAGGTACGCTCGCTATTATCCATCGCCATCTCTACAGCCCATCGCAATGATGATACAATCTCAACCACCTACACCAATTTATCCATGTTTTTTTTTTTTTTTCCACAAAAAGAAGAAACTCCACCACCCCCACCAAATTTTACCAGTTTTTTTTTTTTTTTTTTTTTTTTTTTTAATTTAATTTTTTCAATTTGATTTTAATGTGGCATGTCTGAGTAGTATGCCGTGTCATATGGCAACCCAGACGCTGGGCAGCTCATCAATAAATTATTAATTGTTTCTCTCTCTACTCCCAACATGGTTAATCGGAGGATTCATCTTTCTGGCCAAATTAGTACCAGGTATCTTCAAAGTTTGCGACATGGTTCGAAAATTACGCGACTACTGGAAAGAAATCGGCACATCAAGTCCAGTTTCCAAACGTACCAACTTTTATCAAACCGTACAAAATCAACATCATACGTCTGTGTACATGGAGTGCTTTTCTTACCAATCGGTGATAGCCCCGAAAGATTATCCTGTAGATATTTTTCAATTTTTCGCCACATTTTCTAATTTAATTCACCGACTTTTCTAATTTAACTATCTCCAAGTCCTAATCCTAATTCGCAGGAATAATGAACAGTGTTAAGAAGCAGGAATAATGAACAATCAACCCAATAGATACTTTTTAGTTTTTCACCAACTTTTCTAATTTAACTTTCTCCTAGTGTCCTAATTCGAAGTGTTCTTAAAGAGAGCCAAAATGAATAACCAACGTGGCCGCTATTGGTGCCCCTCCCCTCACACTCAGTCAGCACAAGACATCGCCACAATGACGCGTGAGCTATTCTGGAACCTTAGTGCTCACTCGTTTCCACTCGAAGAAAACCGACCTCGCCCGAACCCCACCGAGTCACCTTCGGGCAAACCCGTCAGTTCGACTGTGGAGGAAGATTGTGAAAGAGGGAGGCGTTCTATTTGGGGAAGTAATGAGGTGCTGAATGAAGAAATCATAGAGTTGTATGATGATGCTAAGATAGATGCGATGGGGTATGTGCTGCGCCCTGTGTGTGATGCTTTCTCTTTACTGCACGGGGAGACAGGGTGCTGGGGTATGAGGCTGGAAATGGGCGAGGGATTTTGTTAGCTTACATTTTGAAGCACTTTATGAGGTCTACTTTTAACGTTTAACTAAAGGATTTTGTTGCTGTTGTTTCACCTTTAGATTGAGCCGATTAACCTCCCTCTGATCAGAAACCTCGAAGATTTTGCACCTCGAAGTTTTTTGATTGTCCCTTAAGTTGTGTCCAAACATAGTTGGCCGGCCGTCAATCGATGAGGAGAAACTATGTTATCAAGACAGAGGGGACGGTTCAGTCGACATCGATCATCGTCGACCGATGTCAATCGACGGCCGGTCGACTATGTGTGGACACACCTTTACTGTCTACGTCTTTTTGATTTGGGGAGCTGTGAAAGAGAAAAGGTGAGTTCTTATTATGACAGCCCCTCACGCTCAGATTGTCTGTCAGACCGTCCCGTCGAAACGTGTGTGGCTTGAGACCGAGGTATCTCAGGCGATCTGAAGATAAGTCTGAATTTTTTTTCCGCCACACGTTCTGTCGGTCTAAGCGTAAGTGGCCGGCAGTAGACAACAATATTCATTAATAATTATTATTAGGTACACATCTTATTCTAACTAGCTCTCAATTGTCTGTATTCTTTTCTGCCCAGTTGGTGTATTGGTCAAATAAGGGATGGCTTTTGTGAAGTTGAACTGCCATTTCAATGGGCTTTAATTAATCAAAACCTTAAAAAAAGATATAACGAAACACTTGAGAGTTGAGATGTTTAGTTTACCTACTTAGGTATACTCCCTTGGTAACTTGGTATGTTGTGTTTTACATTAAATAAACAATTCCTATCTATTCTTTCAGTCACCCCCTCCCTTATCATCAAGCCTCCTGGCTGAAAACGTTGCCCAATCTTCCTCCCTCACTTGTACCGGTCTACTAGGTCCCTCGCTCTCCCCCTCCATCAGTGGAAGTGATCCCTTCCCCTCCATCCATCACATAATGAGCTCCATCAGTAGCATGTCCACTGACAGTGGAGTGGAGACGCAAACCTCATCCAGCTCTTCAGACTGGAAGTGTGGAGATGGTGCGAGTTTTGAGTTAGTGGACGAGATGGTCATGTCCGAAGTGGAAGAGGTGTCAGGTGGACAGTTGACGCCTTATGAAGGTGAGATGGAGGTGTTTGGACCGCTTGAGAGTTACAAAACGACAGACGAGACGTAGACAGTAAAGGTGTGTCCACACATAGTCGACCGGCCGTCGATTGACATCGGTCGACGTTGATCGATGTCGACTGAACCGTCCACTCTGTCTTGATAACATAGTTTCTCCTCATCGATTGACGACCGGCCAACTATGTTTGGACACAACTTAAGGGACAATCAAAAAACTTCGAGGTGCAAAATCTTCGAGGTTTCTGATCAGAGGGAGTTAAATAGGCTCAACCTAAAGGTGAAATAACAGCAACAAAATCATTTAGTTAAACGTAGACCTTCTCATAAAGTGCTTCAAAATGTAAGCTAACAAAATCCCTCGCCCATTTCCAGCCTCATGCCCCAGCACCCTGTCTCCCCGTGCAGTAACCATCTTACCCATCTCCCCACAAGCTCCTCCGGAGTCCATCCACTTCCAAGTCTCTTATAGCACCATCCAGCCATCCCAACCTTGGGTGTACGATTGTAACCAACGTCCTGAGCTCGTCCTATCCTTGCTAGCTAGCAGTCTGGCTAGTGTCATGCATGCGAGCTATGTTAACCTTTACGCGTACGACCCGTGGCACTATGTGTTGGAGGAGTCCATTCTGTTTCGAGTGTTGAGTAGAGAGGTGAAGAGGTGGAATATAAGGGAGAAGAACTGTTTCGCCAATCTCGCTGTGAAGAAGAGACGGGCGATGATTTTCGACGTGGTGCCCACTGAGGATTGTCCTGAAGGTAATTGTTATTGATGAGGTCAAAATAATCCCCCCTCCCGGAAACACAGATACCTAACTAGTTTTCAAAGAAGGAATAAATAATAGGAAGTATCACGATGTTTACACTGTAGATCTTCCTGCAACGTCAACATTGTTTACAATATCAATATTATGTAACCTTTCTGGAGTGAAATCCTCCTTATTCCAGGTCTTGGAGTGGAGGTAGAAAACGTGTCTTCTCTCCTATGCATCCCCATCCTTGAACCTGACAACACCTTGCACGGTCTCATAGAGCTAGGACGCCCCAACACCCAAGCTTGGACCAACGGGGAGCTTAACCTTGCAACCATCCTGGCCCAGTGGCACTCTATCTCTCGATACCATAGCAAAGCACAGGAGGGCAACTTCCTTCAGGAACAAATCCACAACCACGTCAAAAACCTCCTGGACGAATATTACCGCCAAGAAAACTTCGAGGCCACCGTGGAGCAGACGTTGAACTTTGTCAAGTACTTGACGCTCGCAGAGCAGGCGAGTTTTGTGGCAGTCAAATACGGGAACATATTGGTCCATTATAAACATACGGCGCGTGACCCAAACAGGTATGTGAAGACCGACGTGCGACGTTCACGGATTCCGGAAGATTCACGCAGTTCTGTGTATGGTTCAAGTCGTTTTCAAGTACTTGACGCTCGCAGAGCAGGCGAGTTTTGTGGCAGTCAAATACGGGAACATATTGGTCCATTATAAACATACGGCGCGTGATCCAAACAGGTACGTGAAGACCGACGTGCGACGTTCACGGATTCCGGAAGATTCACGCAGTTCTGTGTATGGTTCAAGTCGTTCACGTCAAAGTGTGAGCGAACAAGGATCCCTTGGAAGTGTGAGTGAAAACTGTAAGTCGCCCACAAGTTTGATCAATGATTGCGACGATTCCCGTGTCTTTGAGTGTGAAAATGGTGATGACTCGGGCGAAAGATGCGATAATTTACGTGAACATGGAGAGGAAGAGGTAGAGGATATTGTGGACTATGTTCGGAAGGAGAAAAAGTGTGTCAGGATAAACGATATGTCTGAATGTGGAGCGGAGTATTTGAAACCGTTGACAGAGAATCTGGATGGTAAGAATAACTTGATTTTTAAAAAAAATAGGATTCAACTACCTATCACTAAATATTATTCACACAACGTGAGATGTAGTTTTGACATCCCCTCGATACTAAAAATAATCATATTCAATGGTTTCGATTTTGAACCTGTCATACCGAATTTCGCCATTCTCTGGTCGAACGGGATATATTTTAATGGTGTTTCTGCAAGTACCTAGATAGGTAGTTTTTTCTAGTAAATCCAAACTTCCTTTTCGTTGAATTCTAACTCATCCACAGCGGAACATCTAGTCATCCAAAATCTCCTCTGCGTACCCATCTTCTCTGAAAACTCGTCCGTTCTCGGCATCATCAACATCTACAACAAGAAAAGCTTTGGGGCTCCGTCCCAAGACGACCAAAGTGAAGTCACTTCTCAGGAAAACGGATTTCCTTCCCAGAAAGGATCTACTTTCCAAATTGATCAAGACTCCAAGACCAATTCCGAAGACAATCAAAGCCCCAAGTCCGCTTCACAAGACATGGAAAGCTCCAAGACCGCTTCACAAGACATGGAAAGCTCCAAGACCAATTCCCAAGACAAGCAAAGCTCCAAAACCAATTCCCAAGAAAATCCCGGGCTCAATTCTAAGCAAAGTTCTGGGTTCACATCCCAAGACGAGACACTCGTACGCATTATCGCCGACTATTTCGTTCTCATTCTGAGCCATCATCTGATGAAATACGACTTGTGTCGCTTGACAGTGCAGTACGATCTGGGGTATCGTATCCTACAGGTGAGCATCAACGGTTTTACGGTTTTCTTGCTAGCCTATTTATCTTGGAAGGTAGCGCGCCTCCCTTGTAAGCGCTAAGTCGCGGATTCAATTCTCGCCCGGGGCGAATTCCAACCTAAAAGATAACTTTCTTTTTCGGAACGGCTGGCTTTCTCCTGTCCTGTCTTCCTTCACTTTTCGCTTTCGAGGCGATAAGACCTTGGCAGTTACATTGACCTCTATCAAACGTCTTTTCTAATATCACTTTAGCGTTATTTCAAGACTAGTTCATTTCAAATAGATGCCTACAATGCTCTAGAGATTTGGTGTAATAGAGTAGTATATTTCAGAACAGAGATATAAAGAACATTACCCTCCTGTAAATTTTTGTATCAGATTTTTCGTCTAAGAAGAAGAAGAAGAAACGAAATGTCATTAGATAAGACTGGGATCTACAATCTGCTGTTGCTGTCACATGTAAGCAGGTAGCCATTCTGTACTCCCAGTCGACTCTCCTAAATTGACTCTGTTTATTCATCATCTCTTCCCTTAGGCATAATCTATGCCCGAAGAAAACAACCAATCCTGTAACACCGACGTAATTCTATCCACAGCTAACACCACCTCGGGACATCATCACCTGCGCTCGCCACACGTCATATCCCCGACGCAGCGATGAAACCAAAACCCCGCCCAGAAATTCTAAGGTCCCGTCCAGCGATTCCGAGGTCTCTATCGACACTCCTTGGCGGAGCTTCGAACGCGGTCTGCCGCCAGATTTCTACTCTTATTCGTGGCACCCGGGGCCGGCGGAAATGAACGCTCTTCCCGCGTACGTTTATCTGATGATGCAGCAGACGTATGGGGCTTCGCGTCTGTTTGACCGAGACGCGTCGGAACGATTCGTATCCCTCGTGCATGCGTTTCATCATGAGAATCCGTTCCACAATTTCCTACAGGTGTGATTATCCAAAAGATGGGTTAAGCTTATATTTGCTTATCTACAGGTGATCGGAATTTCCTTCTAAGGATTGATGGGAATATCACAATTTCCTACTGGGGGACGGTGACAAAACCAAAGAAGACGTGGAGAAACTCTGTGGTACTCGAGATAAGGAACTGTTAGATGTCGGAATCTGAGATACGAAACAGCGATAATGAAAAGATAGGCCAGCGCCACTCACTATTAGGTAAACCTGACATTTACACCTGATCATGTCCGCCTATCAGGTCTACCTGATATGTATCAATGTACCTACCTGATGAGCACACACACTATCAGATCGGGCGAACCCGTCAGTTCGACTGTGGAGGAAGATTGTGAAAGAGGGAGGCGTTCTATTTGGGGAAGTAATGAGGTGCTGAATGAAGAGATCATAGAGTTGTATGATGATGCTAAGATAGATGCGATGGGGTATGTGCTGCGCCCTGTGTGTGATGCTTTCTCAATTGATTTGGGGAGCTGTGAAAGAGAAAAGGTGAGTTCTTATTATGACAGCCCCTCACGCTCAGATTGTCTGTCAGACCGTCCCGTCGGAACTTGTGTGGTTTGAGACCGAGGTATCTCAGGCGATCTGAAGATAAGTCTGAATCTTTTTCCGCCACACGTTCTGTCGGCCTAAGCGTGAGTGGCCGGCAGTAGACAACAATATTCGTTAATTATTATTACACATACACATCTTATTCTAACTAGCTCTCAATTGTCTGTATGCTTTTCTGCCCAGTTGGTGTATTGGTCAAATAAGGGGTGGCTTTTGTTCTCCCATTTCAATGGGCTTTAATTAATCAAAACCTTAAAAAAGATATAACGAAACACTTGAGAGTTGAGATGTTTAGTTTACCTACTTAGGTATACTCCCTTGGTATGTTGTGTTTTACATTAAATAAACAATTCCTATCTACATATTCTTTCAGTCACCCCCTCCCTTATCATCAAGTCTCCTGGCTGAAAACGTTGCCCAATCATCCTCCCTCACTTGTACCGGTCTACTAGGTCCTTCCGGCGTGTCCAACACAGATTCGGACTTGGCCGGACATCACGCCGGAGTGGCCGAAATGCTACTGGCCAAATCCTGTCTGTTTCCGGAGCGACACCTGGCCAGTATGTAGGTATCTAGAATGGAGGGAATGGTAACTCACAAAGTTATCTTTGTAGCATAGACCGAGTACCAAAGTACCTATTAGGTACTCGGTCTTTGAAAATGTACAAGTACCTTTACCTCACTAAATATCCACATCATTTTATGTTTGTGAATGAAATCTAAAGATCAATTTAGCCAGCATAGTTAACATGGAAGCTAGAGCGCCTGATTTGTAAGCCTGAGATCGTGGGTTTGATTCGCGTCCTGGGAGAACTTTATTTGATAAGATTCGTTCTCGGAACGATTGGCTTTCTCCTGTCCTGTCCTCCTCTCTTCGATTTGGGGACGATAAGACCAGTTGATGCAGTTCCCTGGTTCCCTCTATCTATCAAATCTCTTAGAAAAAAATTATCGTTAATAAAACAATAGGTACAATATAAAAATACTCTATTTCTACTAACACCAATGCCAACAGGATAATGGGGAAAGTGAGAAACCTCATCCGTTATTGATGAGGTCAAAATAATCCCCCCTCCCGGAAACACAGATACCTAACTAGTTTTCAAAGAAGGAATAAATAATAGGAAGTATCACGATGTTTACACTGTAGATCTTCCTGCAACGTCAACATTGTTTACAATATCAATATTATGTAACCTTTCTGGAGTGAAATCCTCCTTATTCCAGGTCTTGGAGTGGAGGTAGAAAACGTGTCTTCTCTCCTATGCATCCCCATCCTTGAACCTGACAACACCTTGCACGGTCTCATAGAGCTAGGACGCCCCAACACCCAAGCTTGGACCAACGGGGAGCTTAACCTTGCAACCATCCTGGCCCAGTGGCACTCTATCTCTCGATACCATAGCAAAGCACAGGAGGGCAACTTCCTTCAGGAACAAATCCACAACCACGTCAAAAACCTCCTGGACGAATATTACCGCCAAGAAAACTTCGAGGCCACCGTGGAGCAGACGTTGAACTTTGTCAAGTACTTGACGCTCGCAGAGCAGGCGAGTTTTGTGGCAGTCAAATACGGGAACATATTGGTCCATTATAAACATACGGCGCGTGATCCAAACAGGTACGTGAAGACCGACGTGCGACGTTCACGGATTCCGGAAGATTCACGCAGTTCTGTGTATGGTTCAAGTCGTTCACGTCAAAGTGTGAGCGAACAAGGATCCCTTGGAAGTGTGAGTGAAAACTGTAAGTCGCCCACAAGTTTGATCAATGATTGCGACGATTCCCGTGTCTTTGAGTGTGAAAATGGTGATGACTCGGGCGAAAGATGCGATAATTTACGTGAACATGGAGAGGAAGAGGTAGAGGATATTGTGGACTATGTTCGGAAGGAGAAAAAGTGTGTCAGGATAAACGATATGTCTGAATGTGGAGCGGAGTATTTGAAACCGTTGACAGAGAATCTGGATGGTAAGAATAACTTGATTTTTAAAAAAAATAGGATTCAACTACCTATCACTAAATATTATTCACACAACGTGAGATGTAGTTTTGACATCCCCTCGATACTAAAAATAATCATATTCAATGGTTTCGATTTTGAACCTGTCATACCGAATTTCGCCATTCTCTGGTCGAACGGGATATATTTTAATGGTGTTTCTGCAAGTACCTAGATAGGTAGTTTTTTCTAGTAAATCCAAACTTCCTTTTCGTTGAATTCTAACTCATCCACAGCGGAACATTTAGTCATCCAAAATCTCCTCTGCGTACCCATCTTCTCTGAAAACTCGTCCGTTCTCGGCATCATCAACATCTACAACAAGAAAAGCTTTGGGGCTCCGTCCCAAGACGACCAAAGTGAAGTCACTTCTCAGGAAAACGGATTTCCTTCCCAGAAAGGATCTACTTTCCAAATTGATCAAGGCTCCAAGACCAATTCCGAAGACAATCAAAGCCCCAAGACCGCTTCACAAGACAAGGAAAGCTCCAAGACCAATTCCCATCTGTTATCAATACTACTTATGAGGAAGAAGTGCTTCTGCATGATGTTATTGGGTGATGGGTGTTTAATAAACACTGTTTATATCTATTGTTATTGGTACGAGAGGATAAAGATGGAGGAGGAGAAGTAGGAGAAGAAGAAGAGGAGGAAGAAAAAGAAGAGGAAGTAGAATAAGGCGACGATTTCGCCAAAACAACAGGACATGTCGTTCGAATTCTTGCCGCTCTCGGTGTTGCCTATCTTTGGCTTTTTCGTCACAACTGGGCTACGAGGCTGAGACTTACGAGCTTCTAAATGCAACTAGGTGTATTCACAATAATAATTGTAAAAAAAAAAAAAAAAATGGGCACTCATAGTTAAACTTTCAATATTGGTCAAGGACAGTGCAAAAGCTCTGTTTAAGCTGTGGGAGATTGTATAATAATTATCTACCTTAGTAAGTACCTATTTATTTCACTTACATTACATACCTATGTACAAAAGTGTACATAACGGAGATACCTAACTCTAAGCAGGTAGGTGGTAGGTAGATTTTTTTATGGTACCTAGATATATGTAGATACCTTGGTAGGTACCTAGCAATCTAACTATTAGGTACCTAATAATTTGTTGAAAGAGGGATGTGTTCTGCCATTGACCTAACTACCCACTTACTGTTTGAACTTCATACGGTTTTATCTCTTTTCCTACAACGTGTTTAGAAGGGGGGGGGGGAATCTTTAATTCAACTTATCTCCGTTCCTATCAAACAATAAGACAGTGTCTATGTACCTATGTATTCTATGTACTTACTTGGGATTTCAAGTGTTACATATATGAAATACCTACCAGATTTTTTTCTTTTATTTACAGAAAACTCAGCCCATTCAAGAATCCACGGTATCCTATTTTTAGACATTAATAAGGCAGTCAATTCCTCGAAAGTCCATTTATCAGACAACCAGGCCATCGAAAGCCCTTTCAAGTCATCCGAGACCGTTTCCCTCATTTGATACCATCCCTCCACAATGTCCACTGTACTCAACCTGATAAACAACTCCGCCAGTAGTCGCGACCACTACAACACAGACTACAATGTGCAACCAGAACTACAACTCTCAAAAAGTTGGGATTTTTTTTTTTTTTTTTTTTTTTTTTAAGAGGTTTGCATAGGCGTAGGAATGGGGGACAGCTGCCCCCCTCCCCCTACAAAATTTCAAAAAAAGTATGCAACCTTTACTTAAGGGGCTACACAAAAAGTTTTTTAAAAAATCGCCTGCGGCGCTGAAACTTTTACCTTTGATGAGGCTGCATTTCTCGAGATTGTAGACCAAAATTTCGCCTGCGGCGCTCTAATTTATTTTGCTCATTTTAGCGTTCAGCTATAAATAGGACAAGAAATGTATAGAAAAATGTCTAAGAATTATAGGTACGTCAAAATTAACTCGTGACAAACATGAGGCACATAGGTATCTACCTACTTTTTGAAAAATTTCGCCTGCGGCGCTGAAAATTTGAAGCTCGATCAGACTGCATATCTGAAACGTTGTAGCCCGAGGGGTGGGTATAATGCACAATCATACATGCAGAATGTTATACGTAAATAGGTAGGTAAATATGATATCAAATCAGTAACACATTACAAATGAATATAAAGTACATAGTATGACTGTATAGATAAATAACATCTAATATAGGGTAGGTACATAATGGAGAATAAGTTGGTGAATAATCACAAAGTTGGTGAATAATCACAAAAACATCTTTCATACAATCATTTCCACTTTGTCAATTGATACAAAGCTATTGTGTTCACGGTCTGCCGCCAGATTTCTACTCTTATTCGTGGCACCCGGGGCCGGCGGAAATGAACGCTCTTCCCGCGTACGTTTATCTGATGATGGAGCAGACGTATGGGGCTTCGCGTCTGTTTGACGGAGACGCGTCGGAACGATTCGTATCCCTCGTGCATGCGTTTCATCATGAGAATCCGTTCCACAATTTCCTACAGGTGTGATTATCCAAAAGATGGGTTAAGCTTGTATTTGCTTATCTACAGGTGATCGGAATTTCCTTCTAAGGATTGATGGGAATATCACAATTTCCTACTGGGGGAATGACAGTAACAAGGACGGTGACAAAACCAAAGAAGACGTGGAGACAGGGCCGGATTAACTCCCCGCGGGGCCCGGGGCAGTTTCAAAGGCGTGGGGCCCCCAGGACCTACCCCCCTCCCTACTAGAAAACACTTCTATACCCACCTAATTCATTTGTATCAATCATTACCTACGAGTTTTGTTATCAAAATGTATTTTGCCGTTTCAGTTCTTTACACATTGAAGTTTTAATGTTTGTGAGCACATCTTTCATGCAAAATACCTATCATGTTTTTTTTTTAGAAAAAACCCATAATATCTAGTGTAAGTTCTCAAAGCGTGGGGCCCCCAAAAGCGCGGGGCCCGTGGCAGTCTGCCATTCTGCCTTATGGGTAATCCGGCCCTGTGTGGAGAAACTCTGTGATACTCGAGATAAGGAACTGTTAGATGTCGGAAACTGAGATACGAAACAGCGATAATGAAAAGATAGGCCAGCGCCACTCACTATTAGGTAAACCTGACATTTACACCTGATCATGTCCGCCTATCAGGTCTACCTGATATGTATCAATGTACCTGATGAGCACACACACTATCAGACAGACCTGACAGATCTGAGTTCGAGGTCTTGACCTTCACGCACCGGCACGCTTCATCTTACAGGCCGTACTATGCATGCACTTTACGTTCGTCAGCATTCGGAACAATTCGGTCCTCTTCTCCGGTCTGGACCAGATAGCCCTGCTCCTGACCAGCGTTTGTCTGTTCATCGCCCATCCTGGCGTGTCCAACACAGATTCGGACTTGGCCGTACATCACACCGGAGTGGCCGAAATGCTACTGGCCAAATCCTGTCTGTTTCCGGAGCCATACCTGGCCAATACGTAGGTATCTAGAGTGGGGGGAATGGTAACTCACAAAGTTATCTTAGTAGCATAGACCGAGTACCAAAAAGTACTCGGTCTTTGATAATGTACAAGTACCTTTACCTCACTAAATATCCACATCATTTTATGTTTATGAATGAAATCTAAAGATCAATTTAGCCAGCATAGTTAACATGGAAGCTAGAGCGCCTAATTTGTAAGGTGTAAGCCTGAGATCGTGGGTTTGATTCGCGTCCTGGGAGAACTTTATTTGATAAGATTCGTTCTCGGAACGATTGGCTTTCTCCTGTCCTGTCCTCCTCTCTTCGATTTGGGGACGATAAGACCAGTTGATGCAGTTCCCTGGTTCCCTCTATCTATCAAATCTCTTAGAAAAAAATTATCGTTAATAAAACAATAGGTACAATATAAAAATACTCTATTTCTACTAACACCAATGCCAACAGGATAATGGGGAAAGTGAGAAACCTCATCCGAGCAACGGGAGAAGTCGCCAAGACAGAAGCGCTAACCAATATTCTATCCGCGCTCACCACAACCGGACTGGAATGGTGTAAGCGCGACCACGCTTCTTGGGTGCAAATTGCGCTCATAAACTCGGCGCAACTCAACTTCCTCGCGAAATCCGACGCCGTTTGTAGCGCAAATTTGGTGAACTATTTCAAAGAGAATGGAGAGAAGCGTTGTGCTTCGTTCGGTGCAATGCTTGGTAGATTTATTCGGGAGGAAGATGTAGCGTTGCAGATCTTTGTGTTGTCCAGTGTGCTCCCTCAGGATGGTGGCTTGAAGGAAGTTATGCTTGAGAAGATGAAGTATTTTCAGTCATTGATGAACCTCTTACCGGTGTCGATTATGAGTGCATAACTTCATTATTTTTAACTAAGTGACTTCTTTTTGGAATTTGAACAATTGAAAATAAAATAAAAAAAAAATCTGCTATTAGTGAAATTTCCAATTAAGTTATTGATGAATCTCACCATAAATATGACATTTTCGATCAATCAATGTCATTTTTAATCTCTCTCTCTCTCTCTCTCTCTCTCTCTCTCTCTCTCTCTCTCTCTCTCTCTCTCTCTTCTCTCTTTCTTTTCTTTCTTCTTTCGTGGGTTTGTTCCTTCTTCTTTACATCACTTTTGTTATTTCATACAGTGTTTATAATGTAATAGGGTGTTGCCATTATGTAATATTTTGTCAATTGCCTGTATTGTATTCACTTTAAATAAATAAATTACAATTACAATTACAAATTTCTTTTGCCACTTGATCTTAGGGTACTCAATCGTTAGACATATTATGTCATAGGCTCCATAAGCCTACCCCACAAGTACACGTCATATCTACGGGGTCCGTACTACGTAGGTACTTTCTAAAACTGGGTCATGAGGTCAAGATCACCAGTGATAACGTCAAAATGTCCACAAGTCTTGATAATAAATTTTATTAGGATAGTATGACAATATTCAAGGTTTTCTTTTCTTTTTTTATTGTATTATTATATTTATTTTATAAATTATTTTCTAGAAGCGCGCAAATAGGTCGGTACACAATACACAGGTACCTATACTTACCGCTCCATTTATTATTATTAGTGCGTCTATCTTGTAAGCACTAAGTCGCGAGTTCGATTCCCACCCACGGCTGACTTTCTAATATCCTATATTCAGTCCCTCTTTCGGGACGATAAGACTTTAGCATCTTGGTCCTATTAGTGCTGAGCATTATTAATAGCACAGAAATGATATCAACCATGTTGTTGATATCATTCACAGTAGCAAGATTTTGTCGAAGACAATCGATCATACTCGTAAATTGTGATTATCAATTGCGTACTACAGGTTTAAATGGGAAAAAGTAGAAAGTTGTGAACAAAATATCTCAAGAACGGTTTGTCGTAGAGAGATGAAATTTGGTATCATATCCCGGTATGGTCCAAGGACGTGACTGTAGATAACAATTTAGAAAAAATCGGACAGTCACTCATCCAGATATCAACCAAAGTCAATGTTGCTTCGAACTTCGAAATAAACTAGTATAGCTCCGCTATACTGTAATAGTAATAGAAAGTAAAAATCATTTTTTTTCATACCTACCTACTTAATAATTTATGATTCCTTATTACACGGGGAGTATTTAAGATAGGAAATTTTCGAACAAAAATTTGGACTTGTAAAATTTTTCAAAAAAAAGTTCAAGTTTTGGACACTTTTTAATGATCCCTTTTATTACATGGGGAGTATTTTGAGATAGGAAATTTTAACTTTGTGTGTGGTGACGAATAACACTTCAAATTGAACGTTTGATAGACAGCTGGTTGTCAAATAGGTAGGTAGGTACCCATAATTATTAATTATTACCTATATGGTATTTATTATTATTTTATTACTTTTTTTTATTACTATTATTATTTTCGAGTGAGTTTTAGATATGTACGTACTACGTAAGTACTTACTTTATCTGTTTATTATGTTGGTTATTTTTACTTTCCTTATCCCACCTATAATAAGGAAGGTATCTAGTGTATTCGCGGAAATTTTTGGTGGTGAGTTTTTAGTGCAAAACGCATTTTGAAGTCCCTAGAGCCTGAATCCAAAGTTTCAGCCATTGGTCCGTTTGTGCGTCTGTCTGTAATGAAAATATCTCGAGAACGGTAAGAGCTAGAAACTTGAAATTTGGTATGATACCCTAAAATGGTGACAAGCTGACAAGGATGTAACACGAAACTGATTAAGATCGGTGCAGCGTTTGGAAGTATTTTGACCGTTTTTGGAGGATTTCGGCATGATTCCACAGGATAAGGGAAGTCGTGTGATGTTCACACCAGATTTTTTTTTTTTTTTTTTTTTGGGGGGGTTTTAACCCCTGGGTCTTTAGTTTACGT